>NC_044301.2:20888772-21014022 GCF_004027225.2 Strigops habroptila
TTACCTCAAGTCCTCAGACAAGACCTCTCTCCCCTGATCTTGCTGTATGCAAGATTCTGACCCGAGGCTTCCCTCACAAAAGTGGCTCTCTTTTAATGATACTGTTCACAGATGATGTCCAGAAGGCTTTTGAACAAATGGCTAGAGAATTACACAGTGTAATAATGCAGGTGAGATACCCGGCAAAGTAGTGCGCTGTGTCAGTGGGGAGCAGAGCACTTGCCAGCTCAAGTAGACCCTTTTTTTCCTTTCTTTTTTCAAGTGGCTTCATTTGTAAACACTGTAGATACAAAGCTCTCTTTAGGCTAAATTTTCAGAGCTGTTTTTCGTTTGTTGATGTGACCCAGGTGATGTTTTTTAGCCAAAGGAACAGTCTACATCTTTGCTTGTGAAAGCCAAATCCTGTGACATGCCAGGCGATGTTGCATCGGGAACAGTAATATGAATCAGAGGCTGCAGTAATAGATTTCTTGGAGCAGTGTTTTGCACCGCTGGGATACAGGCTTGAGAGCAAGTGGGGCAGAAGCTGATGTGAGGAGGATGCTCTCAGTGGTTCTGGGGGTGGTTGGTTTTGGTTTTTTCATTTGATCTAGTAGTCAGACCTATTTTAAGAGAGTCTTCCCAGCTGCAAAGCAGATAATGTACTGTACCATCTAATCCTGCCGTGTGAATGAAGCTTGCTATCCCCAAGTGCCTGCTCTGCTTATTTATCACACTCCAAAGTGAAGTGTAATACATGCTTGCAGGATGGCTGGCTTTATCCTCTCCAGGAGCTTATTTAGACAGCATCCTGCAGGGAGGAAGAACTGAGGTTTGCTGTAGCACAAGCTGACAGAACCAGTCCTCTGACTTATCTGTAACTTTAATCTCTCTGCTGAGCTCTCCTATGCTGACACATTTGGCAGCTCTTGTGGTGGAGCTGGAAAGAGCTGAAACCCGCCCAGCTTACGTGCATAAAGCTGCCTCTCTGCAGCGTGTGACTTGGCAGCCAAGAAAGTACATGGGACTAACGTGTCCTTTCCCTGGGAAGGCTGCCGTGTGCCAGGGCTGTTGAATCTGCTGTAAGCAGATGACTCATACCCAGGGGCCTGTGGGCACCTGGTGGAATGTCATAAATAAGCAGCGTGGTTCAGTGATTCAACACGATCTTTGGCTCCCCACCCAAGCAGCACAACCGCCTGCCCCTTTCTGCCCTCTTCCAGATGCTAGTGCTCTCTGGCTTCCCCAGGAAGCCCTGTCTGTCTTTGATGCCTCCGTACTGCAGGCTGCTCTCGCACAGCTGGTAAATCCTGGTGCTTCCTTCATCTTTAAGACCTGGAGACAAAACCTTCTTTGACTGTGGCTTGAGCTGGTGTATGCTAATCATCACTGCAGAGCTATTTGGTTGCATTTTGTGTCTGTCTACATGTCCGTGGTTTAAGTTCTGCAGGGTTGGTCTTTGCAGTGGTCTGCAGTATGCCTAGGTGCCTTCTGAGTGATAAAAGATGAGTGAGAAGGCAAAGATGAAATCATGCTGTAACATGCCCCTTGCTGGGTGGCAGGGTTGCGTCTTCTCTTTTTGCATTAACCTGAGCTGGTCAGAAGAAAGCCTGTCTGTGACTGAAGGCTAAAAGTAAATGAAAGCTGAAAGGGCTTTCCACAGAAATATTTTGGGGGAAAGGCTGTTTTAGCTAGCAAACATTGTTTTTACAACCTGGAGCTAAAAGAGCAGGAATTGACATAAGCCTGGGGTGAGAGGCATCTCCTAACTCATCAGAATAGAGAAATTCTGTTCTGGTTTCTAGTTGGAGCAATTGCCAAATGTGGCAAAAGGAAGGGGAATAAAAAGTTTTAAGCCAAGATTTATGAAGTAAATGAAAAGGGAATTTCAGAGTATCTGTGATGACCAGAGACTGGCCTGGGTGACTTGGGAGGTTCCTTCCTGTCTTGTGCTCCTAGCTGGAGAGGAGGACACTTTCTCAGCCTCAGCTGTCCCAAAGGATGCTGTAAACACCCTCTGGCTTTGTGATAAAGCTTCATAAAACATTCCCTGCATCCTGCCCTGCCCCATCCCTTTGTATGCCTGCAACGCAGCATCTGCCATGGTGAAAACCTTCACCTTTGTTTTTGCTTGGTTTTTCTACAGGAATGGGGACCACGGATCATGTCACAGTGCTGGCTTCCACCAACTGTGCTGATGTCTTGGATAATGCTTTGATGAGACCTGGGAGGCTGGACAGGCACATCTTCATTGATCTTCCAACACTCCAGGTACATTCCACCTACTGCCCTGTCCTTACCATAATGTTGATGTCTAAGGTGTCCCAGTCCTTGCTGGCAGGGAAAAACCTGAGCTTGGAGAAGGTAGAGCTGGTAAGCTTCTGTTTGCCTTTATTCTTATTTACACGCTCTAGATGAAGGACTTGACATGCTAACACAGTTGCTTGTTTCCCTGAAATGACCATTCACTGGTTTTAAGCGTCTCTGTTCTGGTACCAGCTTTGGTGGTGAATTCTTCCATGAGGTTCTCTTGCAATGCAGATGCAGAACTATGTTTGTGTCTTCTCTCCAGGAAATTGGGAACCACCTAATTGGCAAGTTGGCTTGTATAAGAGCTTAAATTGTCATGTGCTTTGAGCACCATTTGTTCTGTAGGTTTATCATCCTCACTATCCTTGTAAGGCAGCCTGTGAAGTGACTTTGCTCCTTCTGAATGCTTTTTAAATCCATTTGCTAGGAGTCTTCAATGTCCGCTGTGTTGACATTTGTAATAGAGTTTTTGGAATAGGCTCAGCTGCAGTAAAGATCTGCCTGCTCTGCCAGCACAGGCTCTTCTTCTCCCATCTGTGCTTTACTGCCATCCTCAAGAGTTTTCAGTTAAAATATCTTAAATGCCTGATAGAATCTGGCACCAGAAGCATGAATCGTGCAGCTGCCCTGAAGGAGGAAGGGGAAAACCCTAGTAACCGAGCCCATTGTTTTAATCAGGACCTCCTGGACCAGCTGAATGAGTCACTCCTTGACTACTTGCCAGCCGTCATTTCACCCCCACCTTCATCTGGAAAATGGTTGCTGGTGAAGTAGCTAGTAGATGGGGTTTGCAGTGTGTGAGGAAGCAGGTAAGGCAGTCAGAGCTCCTTCCTGCAAGTGATTTTTATAATAAGAGAAAATTAAGGCAGATCAGAGTGAAAGTTAGGAGGGGAGAGTGGCCCTGAGAGAGAAAGCGGTAACTCATGGTAAGCCTCTGTACATCTGTTCTGAATTTGAGCCGGGTGTTTATCAGGGCTCCTGGAGCACTACAACACTGTAAGGACAGCCCTGCCCTCTGGTGGCAATGTCACCGTGTCCCCGCTGCCAGAGGTCTGCTTCTCCCCTGCTCCCTCCGAGGGACAGCACTGAAGCTGCCATGTCGTGAAGGCTTGCTGGGCTCAGGTGTTCTGTGCTCTTTACAGGAGAGAAGAGAGATCTTTGAGCAGCACCTGAAGGGCCTCAAACTGATCCAAGATGCCAGCTTCTACTCACAGCACCTTGCAGAACTGACTCCAGGCTTCAGTGGTATGATGTGTTGCGTCCTTATGGGGCTGCTCTGCCTGCTTCTGCGCTGGTTCTGCAGTTCAAGCTGGAGCTTCTTGGTTGCTTAGTTTTAACTATTTTGGTCTAAAGGGCTTTTTTCTTTAAGCCTTCTCCATCTCTACGGAAATAGTGGGAACCTAACCAGCTCCCTGGTGAGCTCTGATGAGCAATTGTTCATGGCTATTTCCAATCTTTTGAAACTTCTGGGACTAGCAGGGTGTGGGGATATGGAAAATACACTTTTATAATGCCTGGGTTCCCAATTCCTAAGGGGAGGAACCACTACTTATGCTCCTGTCCAAACTGTTGTTGAGGCTGAGATGTTGCACTTCAGGGGGAAAACTCTTTAAGTTGATATATGTTACCAGGTGTCCTGGGTTCAGCTGTAGCAGTAATTTTTCTCCTTCTTAGTAGCTGGTGCAGTGCTGTGTTTTTGACTTTAGCCTGAGAACAATGCTGATAACACACCAATGTTTTTAGTTGTTGCTAAGTAATGCTTACTCTGACCAAGGACTTTCTCAGTCTCGTGCTCTGCCAGGGAGGAGGGGTATGGGAAGCCAGGAGGAAGCAGAGACAGGACACCTGACCCAAACTGGCCAAAGGGTATTCCATCCCACAGCACGTCATGCCCAGTATATAAACTGGGGGAGTTACCCGGAAGGCCCAGATTGCTGCTCGGTCGAGCTGGGTGTCGGTCGGCAGGTGGCGAGCAATTGTATTCTCTCCCTTTGTTATTTCCGTTGTCATCATTATTATTATCATTGGTGGTAGCAGTAGTGGTTTTGTATTATACCTTAGTTGCAGGACTGTTCTTATCTCAACCTGTGGGAGTTACATTCTTTCGATTCTCCTCCCCATCCCTCCAGGAGCAGGGGGGAAAAAGGGGGGGGAAGATAGTGAGTGGCTGCATGGTTTTGAGTTACTGGCTGGGCTTAAACCACAACAGTACTTTGTGGCACCCAGCATGGGGCTCGAAGGGTTGAGATAATGACAGATCTGACCAGAGTGTGTCTAATCGTATTTGTGATAAGCATTCATTGTTTTGGATTAATAGTCACTGTCACAATGTTTATTTATTTGCTCTCAGAGTTGTTGCGCTTGGTCTCAGAGTTTCAGCATGTCACACCTTCCTTACAGCCAGTATTTGCTGTCTTAGCATTTATCGGCTGGGGGCCTGGGCTAAGGTTCTTGTTTCGCTGTACTTCATGGTAATGACTTGTAATACAATAAACTCATTGATCATGAAACTGGTCTGGTTTGCGTTCTCAGTGTGGTCATGCACCTCTATACTTTGGGAAGGCATGTAATGGAATTTTTAGCAATTACATATCTCTTTTACCCCCCCCCCCCCTTGGGGGGGTCAACCTATGAAGGGGACATTCCCTCACACACACACACCCCCTCTGCTCCCCCACCAGGCTATTTACAGCAGCATTTGAGAATTCTAAAGTTTTGGAATAGCCTTGGAATACCCTTGAAACCTGCCTGCTGCTTTTGCTGGGGATCAGCATGTTGCCACACATACGACGTGTGTTTTACCCACGGCCATCCCACCCTGGGAACACCCTATTTTCGGTCTGATCTCGAAAGTTAAGCAGGGTCGGGCTCGGGTCTTGTTTAGGGGTTAAACGACCATATAGGAGGACCACCAAGAGATTTTCCCTGAGGCTGGACAGGTCATGAGTGGCAGGGTGTGTGGGATTGTATGGGCAAGCACCTGGGCCAGTGGCTGCAGCTGAACCCCAACACCAGGAAAGTGAATAGGAGGTATGAAATAGCAATTACTTTGCTGGTCAGAGTAGAAATTGGACAACTCTCCTGGCTTGTGCATTGAGCCTTGTTTCCAGGGTAGGTCCCTCTGGAGTTTGAAATAGTGCTGAGCAAGGGGCTCCAGAGTTCCTGCACAGAGGTTATGCAGTTGCTGTGTGAGTCCATGCCAGCCTGGACTGCCCACGCCACTCCCCTGTTGCAAGAGCCAGCCTTGGCCTTTAGCTTCCTAATTGATTACTGAACTCTGTCCTCTGTGTGGCAATGCAGCATTCATTGTCAAGCAGTTGTATTGTTCAAGATCCAACATAACACCATGTGCTAGGTTTGCTCTCTGTACCCAGGGAGCAAAAAAGTGCAGGCTAGTTGACTTGCTTAGGTTTTTGTCCAGAATTTGTTCTTGGCCTCTTTGTTGTAGTTTAAGCCCAGCCGGTGACACAGAACCACGCAGCTGCCACCTTCTTCCCCCCCAGCTCTGGGCAGGATGGGCGAGGAGAATCGAAAGAATGTAAACCCCGCGGTTGAGATAAGAACAGTCCAATAACTAACAAAACAACTACTACTACTACTGAATAATAATAACGATAAGGAGAAATAACAAGGGGAGAGAATTATAAAACTGAAAAAGGGAATGGAAAAAAAGCCATCAATAACACAAGTGATGCACAATACAATTGCTCACAACCTGCCTGACGATACCCAGCCTGACCCGAGCAGCAATCTGGGCCTTCTGGTGACTCCCCCAGTTCATATACTGGGGCATGATGTGCTGTGGGTATGGAAACCCCTTTGGCTAATTTGGGTCATGTGTCCTGTCTCTGGCTTCTCCTGGGCTTCCCGTGCCCCTCCTCACTGGCAGAGCATGAGAGACTGAAAAGTCCTTGATCAGTGGTAAGCATTACTTAGCAACAACTAAAACATTGGTGTGTTATCGGCATTGTTCCCAGGACTAAAGCCGAAACAGAGCGCTGCGCCAGCTACTAGGGAAGGTTGAAAAATAACTGTTATAGCTGAACCCAGGACAGTATCCACCCCTTATTCTGTACCATTCACGTCGTGCTCAGGTCCCACGTTTTTCAATATACCATTGCTTTTTCTCTCTTGATGTATATGTGTGTGTGTGTATATATATACACAAACACACACACGCAAAGAGACAGATATCATTCCTTAGTCCATGGACCATCCCTATAAAGTTTGCTGAGTTCCTTCCGTCCATGATGTCAGGCTACATCTGTCGCAACAGTTTTTCAGGGCAGGAGGGACGGTGTGTAGTGTTGGATTGTTGCCTGCTGACGACACCGCTGAATTCGTCTGGTCACTGCTGAGCTTGTCTTGTAGGCTTAAATCATAGGTTTAAAATAACAATAGTGTGTGTGGCTTTAAACTAACATAGGAAAATACAGCAAACCATTCTAACTTGCTAACACGTAGAGAGAAAGGAATGTTTGGCTGACGGGGGAAGGAACATCACAGGACTGATAACAACTAAGGAGACAGTAAATAAGACCAAGGATGCTAACCTTCAAGATAACAGAAACCCGAACAGAAGCAAGGACATACCAACTGCTAACTCAGCACTAGGACCTTGCAAGCATGTGCAGGCACTGAGGTCATTCAGTAAACACGGTGAGGAGACTGTCAGTGACCACCAGAGACCCCCACTCAGCAAGAAAGCGCATGTGTAATTCGAATGCAAATATTATAATTAGTTCATGGAAAAATGAATATGCATGAGTATGCTAAATATACAGCTGCTGCCGGCAAAGTAACTGGTGCGCTCACCTTTGTGAAATGATTTGCATGTGTGCCCAGCGCTGCAATAAAGAATGCTGCTTTCTAAAACTCCAAATTGAGTGTTAAGAGAGTTTCTCCCACCCACTTTACGGTAACAGTCTGATCTCATCAAGTTCATTTCTTAGTTGGGGGGATGATTGGAGAGGAAGTCAGGGTCAGTCAATGGTGACCTGAGGGCAGTACTGGGAGACTCCCGCTGCTTCTGCTGGCTTTTCCCATGACTGTATTCTCTGCTGACGATCATGACAGCACATATCTCCTTTTCAAAGCCCAGTGTGGCAGAGATGGGCATCTAGGCTGATGGGCTATAGAAGTGTTTATATAGCAGGTAACAGCGTATAATTGAGTTCATTGGCTGTTTTTCCCCAAAATTAAATCCCTTGAGGTACACACCGGACTTGCCCATCTTTCCCGCATTACCCACCAAGTATATCTAGGTCCCTGAGCGAAAGCAATCCTCAAATGAGTTGGTCTTTTACCTGAACAGGAATAACACAGAGACTGTCTTCCCCAGCAAATTCTTTGTGTGCACCACAGGAACTTTATCCCCCTCTACAGTGCGTAAAAGTTCTGATTGGGGCTGGGGCCAGCCCTGCTGGCAGATCCCCTAGTGTTGACCAACCAGGTGGCTTTTGCTAAACGTGTATCCCAGTGTTTTGAAAGTCCACCACCATTGCTCTCAGTGTAGTTTTTAACAGCCCATTGTTACCGTTCGATTTTCCCCAGAGGCCTGGTGCATGGTAGGGGATGTGATATCCCCACTCAATGCCATGCTCTTTGGCCCAAGTGTCTATAAGGTTGTTCCGGAAATGAGTCCCTTTGTCTGACTCAATTCTTTCTGGGGGTGCCACGTCACCAGAAGACATGTTTCTCAAGGCCCAGGACAGTGTTCCGGGCAGTGGCATAGGGGCACTGTGTATGTTTCCAGCCATCCGGTTTTTGCTTCCACCAAGGTGCTTGCCTTGGTGGGTCGGTGGGAGTATGATATAGTCAATCTGCCAGGCCTCCCCATATTTGTACTTCAGCCATTGTCCTCCATACCAGAAGAGGCTTTAACCCCTTGGCTTTGCTTAATTGCAGCACGTTTCACATTTGGTGAAATAACCTGGGCAATAGCGTCCATTGTTAAGTCCACCCCCTCGATCACAAGCCATCTATTTGTTGCATCTCTGCCTTGATGGCCTGAGGTGTCCATGGGCCCACCGGGCTAAAAAATATTCACCCTTATGTTGCCAATCTAAATCCATCTGAGCCACTTCAATCTTAGCAGCTTGATCCACCTGTTGGTTGTTCTGGTGTTCCTCAGTGGCCGACTCTTGGGTACATGAGCATCTACGTGGCGTACCTTCACCTCCAGGTTCTGCGCCCGAGCAGCGATATCTTGCCACAGTGCAGCAGCCCAGATGGGTTTACCTCTGCGTTGCCAGTTGCTCTGCTTCCATTGCTGCAACCACCCCCACAGGGCATTTGCTGCCATCCATGAGTCAATATAAAGTACTGGCCATGTTTCTCATTCAGCAGTGTCCAAGGCCAGCTGGATGGCTTCCACCTCTGCAAACTGACTCCATTCACCCTCTCCTTCAGCAGTTCCTGCAACTTGTCACAGGGGACTCCACACAGCTGCCTTCCATCTCCGATGCTTTCCCACAATATGGCAGGACCCATCAGTAAACAAGGCATATTGCTTCCCTTTTCTGACAGTTTATTATACGGTGGGGTTTCTTCAGCACACATCACCTCCTCCTCTGGTGACATTCCAAATCTTTGCCTCTGGCCAGTTCCTGGTGACTTCTAGGATGACCTTCAGGAGATAGTGAGAGGAGGAGTGAGCATGACAGAAACACACATGAGCTTCAAGTGCAGAGAAACCGAGCTCCACATCCACCCAAGCACACAGCTGTACTCATGTGCCAAGGAAAACGGGACAGCCTCATCATCAGACGTAACAGGAGGGACAGACTCCTTCACTTTCCTTATATATTTTTCTTGATAATCCAATAAAAAAATGGATTTGTTCAGAGATTATTTTTAATGGAGCAAAGACAATAAATTTCTAGACATTTCTTCAGTGCTGAAACACGTACACATTTCCCAAGGTATAACTGTAGTTAACACTGGTATGGGTCAGTTAAGAACAGCCTTACGCTCAGAACTGCCTTTAATAGGTACTAGATTAAATGCAGGTTTCTCGGTAAATGCTGATAGGATACTCTAAATAATAAAACCCAAGAAAGTAAAGCTAACAAACAGTAAGACTCACAGTTACTGCTACAAAACAATAGGCAAAGGCTTTTTTCCATCAGAAAAATACAAGTTGAGAAGCCAGGCAACTGACTTGATGACAGTGGTTTCCATTTCCCATGGTCTTTCATGAGGGCTCCAGAAAGAGGACTAAGCCCAGAAACTGGAACTGCTTGTCCACTGCTAGTTCTACTAGAGGAGTCACTGCCATTTGAAAGATTATGCATATATTTTTATTTTAACTTAAAAAACCCCAACCCTCTCAAAGGTAGAGCAGGCCCAAGCTCAGCAGGCCCACACTGGCCCGAATAGCTGTGACCAGTTTTGTTCAAATCTCCAAGGCAGCAGCTAAGTTGTCTTTCCAACTTGAAGATGGCAGCAAGAAGAATAATTGCCTTTGTTTTACCTTTCTGTGCTTTTGCTCTAAGATTCAGATAACATTTTCTAACATACACTTTTAACTTATCCAGTGCAAGGCTTTTCAGCAAGGTCCATGATGCAACTTCTGAAAAAAGGTGAATGACATTTTCATCTTTGGCCTTGCTAATAAGGCAGAGAGATTCTCTGCTTTAAAGTTGTCAGGGTCCAACTGGAGAAAACCCCAGTGTCGGACCCATTTCGTTCGTGATCTCCAGAGTGAAATTAAGATGCAAACAAGGTCAAGTACCGTAATCAATCAGGTTTTTTATTACAAAAAAGACAATTTTTATAAAAAAAGGAGATAGCAAAAGGACAGATTGGAAAAAAAGATAGAAATTAAGCAAGAATTTGGGGTGCAGAGAGAGTCACCACCAGGGATCCAGCAGTGTCCCAGGGATCCGTAGTCGTCGTCCTCCGGTGGTGGGAGTCCTCCAGGGCCCGTAGTCAATATCGGAGCAGAGTGTCCCCAAGAGCCTGTAGTAGTCGTCGGAGGTGGGTGTCCCCTGTGGAGGGTGTCCTCCTGGCAATTACCTTTTCCCCCTTTTATTATGAGTTGAGGGGAGTACCTCTGTTCTTAATGTCACATACTACACATTGCTGGTGGACCAGTTTTTGCTGGTCTTGCAGCCAGCTCTTCAACTGCACACCTGCAGCAATTCCTCACACCAATCCTCAAGTCTAGCTCCTCCCCACCCATCTCTCAGGCAATGGATGGTGGAGTCCCATTTCGGCTCCTCACACCCATCTCAGGCAATGGATGGTGGAATTGCATCTCAGCTTTTCATACCAATCTTTGAGACAATGGAGGGTGGAGTCTGATTTCAGTTCAGTCTCTCACAAAAGTCTGCAGTTTTTAAATTAGCTTTTCGGGTCTAATGACTCAAGTGCTTACTTAATCGTGCTGAGCTCCTTGTGGAAAGGTGCTGCTGTTCATCCCTGTCACTAAACAAAAACCTAGAACCTCTGCAAAACGCACACAGCTCCCAAAGCCAAGAATAGAACAGCTTTATTTCAGTAATGCAAGCAGTGAAGGTAAGGAAAAGGTAATACTCTTACTAAACAAGACCTTTTCCCCTCTTCCACCTGTACAATTGCTTTTCAGGACTCACCTAAGAGATTCTAAAGCCCAGACTGGATCTCAAATTATGTGTTGTTTCACCAGGACTCCACCGAGACCTTGACATGTGGGGAAATGTGTTGGTGACAGAAGGCTCTGAGGAAGAAGAAAAACAAAAAGCCAACTATTAGAAAATGACTGTGACCGCTTAACCTTTCTGTGCACTGTGAAACTAAGATTTCTAAACATGAAAATATTGTGGGTAAGTTGCAGGAGCAGCAGCTGGGAGACTGAATGTTATTCCTGGCTGTGCTGTACGCTCACCATGTGACTTTGAAGATGTTGTTTATAACCCAGTTTAAAGAAAGCACATGTATAATTAGAAGCATACACTCAGAACACTTAAAACTTTATCTTTTCCTCCCTGTAGCTCTGTTCTTCATTGTAAAGATATGTTAGAAGTCAGTTCTTAAAATGTAGAGATACCTTCCCACAACTGGAAATCTTAAGGACTAGTACTTTGTACCCTGCTGCACGGCAGAAAGGGCAACACAGCCATTTCCCCAGGGTATTTCAGCAGTAATCCTGCAGTCAATATTCGCATTTAAAGGCAACTTCACAGCATTTGAACTAACATTTACTAATGCTCTTACTGAACACAAGTCTGGCACCTTCTCCAATGTGTGATTCCCTGTCTCACCACCCCTCTACTGCACAGGCACAAGTTTCCCTGCAGCAAACCAGACAGGAGCACTGACTAGGCTGAAATCCCTCACCCTCTTTTCCTGGTTTGCTGGGCAGCAGCATGAAAGCTTTCACTGGCCCAAGATGGTAACCTCTTGGGGTTGATACTTTCTGGAACAGAACAGCTTAGACTAGTTTAAATCGATAACAGAAAAACCTGGCATGTTTCAAAAGAAGTCCTACAATTGTTCTTCCTCCACTGCCTACTTAGATGGGCAGTGCTTTTTCACTGCACTGCAGAAAACCACAACAAAAGTCTGAATTCATGTTGGAGGCCTCGTTTAAACAAGAGCCTTGCCTTGTGCTTTAAGGGCTAGGTTGGAGACTCCTGTGATACCAGCAGCACAGCAAGATGGGGGAAAACACATCTGTGGTGCGCACCAATGTGGTGGATGTTTACATCACAAGAGATACAAAGAGCCAGCACCAAGTTCGAAAAAATCCCTTTAATCAACATTTTCTTCCTTACGACAGCCTAGATATAATCTTCATACAGTATGACCCCAAGTTACTACTATAAAGCACTACAACGATGGACCTGTGGGACGATCCAACCCGAGACACCCTCCAAGGAAAGCAAGAGCCCGTTCACACACGGAGCCGGGGGGGCTGACCCAGCTCTCCCCCTCTCTTCCACACTCGCCTCCTCCTCCCCTGCTCCCGGTCCCGCAGGCACGGCGCCGGGCCGGACTCTCCCCAGGTGAACGCTGCCGGAAGAGATGAGGGGAGGGGCTCCGTGAGGCGGCGGCACCGGACTGCTCCAGCGGGGTCCTCCCCGGTGCTCGGCACTACACCTTCCGCCGCACCCGGGAGCCCTGCCCCGTGGCTAGCCCGCTCCGCGGGCTCCGCCGCCGCCCCATTACCTGCAGGCCACGTCCCGCGCCAAGGGCAGCGCCGCCGCGCCCCCAGAGCAGCGGCAGCAACCGCAGCAACAATGCCATAACCCACCGGCCGTCCCACTCTGCCTAGAGACCTTTGAAGGGCGGCCGCAGCTAGCGGGCGCTGAAGAGCCGCTGAGGGGAAGGCCGCGGGAGCTGGCCGCTGTACTCGCCGCCACCCCAGGAGCTGGATGAGTCAGTGGGGACAGAAATACCCAGTGAAGAGCGAACAGCCATCTTGGAAAGGGGCCGGCAGTAAGCGGACTGCCATGCCTCAAGATGGCGGTTACAACCGTTGGCCTCGCCCCCGGTCGCAGCCGCGCGGGGACTATCGGGACGGCCTGAGCGGTTAGCACAGCAACGGAGAATCCACAGCTACAGCGCCTGTCCAGCCACAATCCCGGCTGCCCGGCCTCAGCCAGGCACGTCCCAAGGCGGGCTGCCTTCTGCAGATGAACCCCAGGCCAAGGTCTGCCTGGCCAAGTCCCCATGAGCGGACAGTTCCCACAGCCAGGCCTTGTCCAGGCCCTGCAGCGCAGGTAGGTCCCTAGCCTTGGCCAGGCCGCCCCAGCAGATTTAGGCAGGAGGAGAATTAACAGCTAGGAGGAGCAAGCAGGTTTCTGCAGGCACAGGAGAGAGTTTGCAGCCACGGCAGGCGGGGAGACCTGGCACTAGGGCAGCAGTAATTACACAACTAGCCCTGCTCTGGGATTTTTATCGCTCTTAACATCATGTCCCCCATAATTGTAAAGGCTGGGAAAAGAAGAAAGAAACGACCTCTCCAATCTTAAATTCATCAGAGAGGGAAGAGACCAGCTCCCTCCCTCTGCAGCTGTTGCTGAGGAAGACTTCCCTTCTGATAGCTCAATTAGCTCTGAAAACAACATTTAGTATCTGCAGCTGAGCATGATGGATTATCAAGTGCGCTCAGAAGTGAAATGAGTGAACAAATAATATATACAATGATGTTTGCTCTTTGTCAGGCAGGTTAGCTGGCTCCCGTGTTCTGTTTTCTGTGGAAAAGCCATTACAATGTGTTTGACAACTCATGGTAGCCGAGCTACAACACAACCGGTAGCCTGCATTTGAAATTGTTCTGTTGGTGCATGTGTGTGGTTCTAACAGGGGTGGACTCTTTCCCCCCCCCCCAAGCATTACACCAGGGTGTGTCAAGGTTATGAGTAGTGTTAAGTTCCCTGTGTACAAATACCACAAAGGTCATTGTATTTTAAGTCCCTGATCCTAAATCTTGTGTAATCTCTTCCTGTTTTGCACTAGTTGTGCACTGCAGAGTGGGTGGCCTCAATGTGCTCTGATGAGTATTTCTTTGGGGCAGGAAGGCATTTCGGAGCCATCGCCTCCCTCCTACCACAGTTACACCCTTCTTGCTCTACTGAAATGAATATGTGAGGCCAGCAGGTCTGATCTCTCCTGCCCAATTTCTTTGATGTGCCATTGAGGAGTCATGTTTCCTTCTCCTCTCCTGTCTTGCTGACCAGGATAGTTTTTGCAGCATTTTCTCTCTCACTCCTGTCCATATTTCTCCCCTCAGGTTGCTCCAGGATGACTTTTAGGTTCCTCGCTGTTGTTCTCCTAACTTACCTGTCCTCAACTATCTCAGGCATTCTTGAATAGGAGGTTGCAGGGCTACATAAAATAATAATAAATTATCTCCCTTCCCAGCAGGTCTGAATTAGCATCCTCTTTCTAGAAGAGTCTCTTAGGATGTTAATTGTCATCTGCCCCCTGGGATGTGTCTAAGTAAACCTTCTACCAGCAAGATCTATTAGCATGTTAATGTCCTCCTCACTCCTGGAAGTCTCTTTGTATCACTGGCTTAATCATCAAACAGCTTAATTTACAGACACAAAATTAAACTGGTTGCAATTAATCTGGTCATAGCTCGCAGTGTCGTGGTGGGGAGGTGACAGTGGCTGTGGAGATACAGATCCCACCTGGCATGGCCGGACAGACCGAGCTGGTGCTGCAGTGGCCCTAAGTGGCTAGGCCGGGGAAGGAGTGGATAAAAAACTCTGTCTAAGCACAAACACAGGCAGAGCAGAAGCCCTTTGTTCTGTGTCACCTGTGCACGACACCCTGCTTGGCCTGGTGGCTGCTGCAGAGATGAAGTGTCATGTCTTCACCCACCCTGCAGAAGGATCCGTGGCGGTGGGGTATTTATGCCCCAGCTATGTTTGGAAGAGGAAAGGGCTCATTTGGAAATGCTGTGCTCTCTGGCACAGGCACAGAGGTATGGGATCTCCACTGGGGATACAGCAACTACAGCAAAGTGCACCAGGGACCAAGGGGCTATGGGGCCCCTCACTGCCCCTCAACCATGGCAAGGTACCAGCCCTACTTCCACTTCACTCAAGGCATGTCACACCTTGCTTCCATCCATTTTCTTGATTAGACTTGTTGCTAATTAGGCCTGATCTATTTTTAAAGAGTTGCATCATTTAAAGGGAATTACGGCCTGATTAGAAGTGGAGCAGTGCAGTTTGCTTAGACAGGACTTCAATGACTTCTGCCATTCTTACCCAAGAGCGAGCCAACTAGGTTTCACGACACCTGCTTTATAGGTTTGCTCTAGCTTCTGCAAAGACAAAATTGGACCCATTTAATGATGGAGGGCAGAGAAAGCTGAATGGGTCCAAGGCTCATCATGGACAACCCCCCAGCTGAATCTGGGTGGGCTCACCGACTGGAACAAGCAGCACTCCAGGGCTGTAGGGCAGCTGGGCTCTCGCTGTGATGCTCCTGGCCAGAAGCTGCAGGTCTGGATGTGACAAAACTGTACTGAACTATGAGGACTGGTTATTTACAGACACACCACGTAGCTGGAGTTGACGTGATTCCTATTCCTCCTTTCACACTGAGCCTCAAAGGTAACCAGATGATGAAGCACTGGGAAGGGGGCCTGGGGGGTCCTCACTTTGCTGGTGCCAACAGAAAGGGTTGCCAGAAGGGAAAGTCAAGAGGTTTTACCCTATGTGCAGCAGGCACCCGTCATGGCCGCACTGTGACTTCTGCATGGGCAGCTCAGGCTGTGTACGTGGAAATGAGCACTGTCCTCTCTGCGTGTGCGAGATATGACCTTGGGAAAGGTGGCTTCAGTCACTGCCCTTGGACTGGCAATATGCTCCTTTGGGAGTAAGCCAACACTCTGAGAAGACAGATATAACCTGATCCAGGCTTGGCCTTGCTGGGATGTGCTCTAGCTGTGACATCACTCAGTAATGCCACGTGTATTTACTACTGGGGAAAGGTGCTGGACTGGAGTCTGAAATCTCTGGTTTATCTCCTGAGCAGGTTAGGAACAGGAAGCAGCATTAGCAGCCCCATCTTGTGTTTTTCAGGCCAAGAGAAATCAGTTTCCACAGCCAACACAGCTCTCTGCTCTGCTACTTTGGAGAATCCACATCTCCTATTTCTGTGCTCCCTGTAAGACAGTCTTACTGCCCTTGTCCCTGCCCCCTGAGTCTCAGGAAGCTCCTTGCAGGATGCCATCAACCCACCCCCCCACCCCCCAGCTTGGCTCCAGCTCATTTCAACACAGCACTCTGCAAACTGAAAGAATGGATACCTGGCATCAGATGGCCACTGTGCCACCAACAGACTTCACATCCATAACAAATCGAAGGGTTAAATGTAGAGCTGAAGGTGCTAGAAGGTAAATTCAGACTCTTTCAAGGGATGAAAAATTGCTGTTACCCCCCCAGCAGCAGAAGCCAGGCCGCCTCTGTGGCAGGACAAAAATGCACAGCTCGGTGATGCCCTAGAGTATTCCAGCACCCTTCAGCAGCGTGCACCTGTCATGTACCAGACGGGTTTTCTTTAGATTACTTCTTTGCAGATGACAAGTCAAGGTCACGGGATAGATGCTCCCCTTCAGCATAGCAAGGCCAAGCATCCAGGAAAGCCTCAGGCTTGGGGAAAAAAAGCTATACTTAAAAGACCACGCTTCTTGTCCCTCAAGCACAGTGAGACCCCTCACCAGGGAAAGATCTGTTCAGCAAGTATCCTCTTCATATGAGCCAGTCCAAAACCATCACACCTATTCCTCCAGGAACAGCTTGGGATCACTGCCACTGCCAGACCCACCTCCCAATCTGCTCCTCTTGCACGCAGAGGACAGCATGGCACTTAACACTGCTCCTCCCGGGGTCAAGGAGGAAACCCCCAGCCTCACGGCGAGGCAGCTGGTGGGCATAAGGCATAACTGGGACATGGTGCTGAGGTACAAACTTATGTTCAAGTCACCTCTATAGACTGTCGAGTTTAAGATAGGAAGGTAACTGATGGCCATAGGCAGGGGACCAGAGGGAATCAGCTGTACAGCAGCAGTGACCAAACTGCTAGCCATGGCTTACGAATTGCTAGAAGGGCAAAGTCAATGCAATAAGAAGCAACACTGAGAGAAGTCCTGCACAACATCCTTGTCTCTAAACTGGAAAGACATAAATTTGATGGATGGACCACTTGATGGATAAAGAACTGGCTGGATGGCTGCACGCAAAGAGTTGTGGTCAACGGCTCAATGTCTAATTGGAGACCAGTAACGATTGGTGTCCCTCAGGGGTCAGTGTTGGGACTGATCATGTTCAACATCTTTGTCGGCAAAATGGACAGTGGGATTGAGCGTGCCCTCAGCAAGTTTGCCGATGACACTATGTGGTTCAGTTGATACGCTGGAGGGAAGGGATGCCATCCAGAGGGACCTTGACACGCTTGTGAGGTGAGCTGATGCCAACCTTATGAAGTTTAACCAAGCCAAGTGCAAGGTCCTACACCTGGGTCAGGGCAATCCCAGGCACAGCTACAGGTTGGGCAGAGAAGAGATTCAGAGCAGCCCTGCAGAGAAGGACTTGGGGGTGTTGGTTGACGAGAAGCTTAACATGAGCCAGCTTCAGTGTGCGCTTGCAGCCCAGAAAGCCAACCATATTCTGGGCTGCATCAAAAGAAGTGTGACCAGCAGGTCAAAGGAGGTGATCCTGCCCCTCTACTCTGCTCTCGTGAGACCTCACTTGGAGTACTGTGTACACTTCTGGTGTCCTCAACATAAGGAGGACATGGAGCTGTTGGAGCGAGTCCAGAGGAGGGCCACGAGGAAGATAAGAGGGCTGGAGCACCTCCCATATGAAGACAGGCTGAGAGAGTTGGGGCTGTTCAGCCTGGAGAAGAGAAGGCTGCGTGGAGACCTCATAGCAGCCTTCCAGTATCTGAAGGGGGCCTACAAGGATGCTGGGGAGGGACTCTTCCTTAGGGACTGTAGTGGTAGGACAAGGGGTAATGGCTTCAAGCTTAAACAGGGGAAGTTTAGGTTAGATATAAGGAAGAAGTTCTTTACTGTGAGGGTGGTGAGGCACTGGAACAGGTTGGACGGAGTCTTGGGTGACACGGTTTAGTGCAAGGTGTCCCTGCCCATGGCAGGGGGGTTGGAACTAGATGATCTTAAGGTCCTTTCCAACCCTAACTATTCTATGATTCTAAGTGACACAGGTACCTCTCAGCTTGGCTTGCAGTGGTAGAGCAGGAGGAGGGAAACAGCTTGATTGTGACTCAAAGGCCACGAATGAACAGATTTCTCCATGGGAGTGTGCTCCCTGGAGAGCTGCTGAAGCGTGCAGATTGCAGGAGAAGCCCAGGAATCTATCTGTGTGCAGGAGGTGGCTGAAGTCATCTCCAAACCCCACAGACTGGAGGAGGTCAGTAAGCTCCGAGTGAGCAACTGTCACTCCACACCCCTGAAATCCATAAGCAGGCTAAGAAACCTAAAGCTGGTCATTAGGAATCACAAAAACAGTAATTAGAACAGGACTGTCATGAGGTCACATCTAGAACATCAATATAAGGCATTTATCCAGCAGCAGGGGACCACTACCCTGGGAAAACATCCTCCTCTAGGGATGCGGGAGGCCCAAAGCTCCCTGGACTTACTATTCACATGAGCATAGGGTCCTGCAAGGAACCGTGTAAATAGACTTACTACCCACAAAAGCAGCTCAGAGCTTTGAGGGGTCCAAAAATACTGCTGCCTGGTCAGGCTGAGTGTGTGTGGGAGCACCGGAACTAATCCAGGTCCTGCTTCAGTGGCTCTGCCTGTGTGGGGTCCGCTGGGCCACCACTGATCACACTGTGGGCTGCAGTGAGGAGTTAAACCTTCAAAAGGCAGCTGATTTTGGTAGGAGTGAGCTGTGGCTTTAGTTTAGCCTTATTATTTAATCACATCTCATGGAGCTGTGAGCAACCACCTCATTATAAAGCAGGTGGAAGCCCAGCCTTTTATTTCTTAATGGCATCACAGGAAGAAGGGCTTGTTTTAAGTTGGAGTTGTCCTTTAACAACAACAACCAAACAAACAAGGATGGCTTGAAAGTAGTTTAAGAAAAATGAGATTGTGTGCAGAGTTGGGGAGGCTTCTGCTGCAGTACCAAGAGCATCAGCTGTATTCCTTGCTGGCTTTCTAAATGGCTGCTTTGTTTGCCAAAACCATCTCTCCAAAATGTTAAGAGATGACACCAATTAAAACATGAGCCAAGCTTAAAGTAAAGGTTCTTCTAATTGAAGTTCTTCTAAAGTTTTATTCTCTTGGCCTCTGTTGGCGTCACCTGACTGGTCACACAGGATTTACCCTGATGTGTGACTGTAGTAGTCATAAATCACATGTTGTCTCATGTATTAAAAATAGATTCCCATCTTTACATCCTGAGAGGAGCTGAATCAGCAGAGAACTGCACCCACGTGAGCACAGATGGGTAGTTTTGACCTTATGCTTGACATAATGATGCCTTCCACCATGAGAGAGTTGCTGTAGAGCTTTAAGGGAGCACGGCTGAAGCAGAGATGGATATGTTTATCTTGAAGTTGCAAAAGGAGGTGAGCAGTGGGCGCAGATGCCACCTCCAGAGTGAGACAGGGGAAGAGAAACAGAGCAAGGACCAAAGGGTCACTGAGCTCCTTCCCCAAATTAGCGTCCCTTCAGTTTGCCATGACAGACAGGAATAGGCCTGAGCACATTTCCCGAGTGGCCTAATTTCCTTGCCCTCATGCAATGTTCTCTTTCTTCAGCACAGCATTTGATTTATTTAGGATTTGAGAGCTCACAACCTCTAGTGCAGGATAAAGATGGTCAACAATTAACTATAGGTTGGAGTATTTGTTTTTTCCTCCTAAGTATTGCAATGTCCTGGGTTCAGCTACAGCAGTCATTTTTCTCCTTCTTAGTAGCTGGTGCAGTGCTGTGTTTTTGACTTTCAGCCTGGGAACAACGCTGATAACACTGATGTTTTTAGTTGTTGCTAAGTAGTGTTTACTCCGACCAAGGATTTTCTCAGTCTCATGCTCTGCCAGGGAGGAGGGGAAGCCGGGAGGAAGCAGAGACAGGACACCTGACCCAAACTGGCCAAAGGGGTATTCCATCCCACAGCACATCATGCCCAGTATAGAAACCGGGGGGAGTTACCCGGAAGGCCCAGATCACTGCTCGGGTGGGGCTGGGTATCGGTCGGCGGGTGGTGAGCAATTGTATCCTCTCCCCTTGTTATTTCCCTTATCATTATTATTATTGCTGGTAGCAGTAGTGGTTTTGTATTATACCTTAGTTGCAGGACTGTTCTTATCTCAACCCGTGGGAGTTACATTCTTTTGATTCTCCTCCCCATCCCTCTGGGAGCGGGGGGAGGAAGAAGGGGGGAGTGAGCGAGCGGCTGCGTGGTTCTGAGTTACCGGCTGGGCTTAAACCACGACAGTTCTTTGTGGCGCCCAACGTGGGGCTCGAAGGGTTGAGATAATGACAGAGTGTGTCTAATCGTATTTCTGATAAGCATTTATTGTTTCGGATTAATAGTCACTCGTCACAATGCTGATTTGCTGGCTCTCAGAGCTGATGCGCTCAATCTCAGAGTTTCAGCGTGTTGTACCTTACTTACAGCCACTATTTGCTGTTTTAGTGTTTATCGGCTGGGGGGCCTGGGCTAAGGTTCTTGTTTCACTGTACTTCGTGGTAATGACTTGTAATACAATAAACTCATTAATCATGGAACTGGTCTGGTTTCTGTTCGCAGCGTGGTCATCACCTCTATACTTTGGGAGGTATATAATGAAATTTTTTAGCAATTGCATATCTTTTTTTTTCTCCTCGGGGGGTCAACCTGCAAAGGAGGCATTCCCTTACACCCCGCGCTCCCCCACCAGCCTGTTTACAGCAGCATTTGAGAGTTCTGAATGTTTTGGATGGCCTTTGAATACCCTTGAGACCTGCCTGCTGATTGTGCTGGGGATCAGCATGTTGGCACACATACGGAGTGTGTTTTACCCACGGCCATCCCACCCTGGGAACACCCTATTTCGTCTGATCTCGAAAGTTAAGCAGTATCGGGTTCAAATCTGGTCTAGGGTTAGATGACGATATAGGAGGACCACCAAGAGATTTTCCCCGAGGCTGGACAGTCATGAGTGGCCGGGTGTGTGGGATAGTATGGGCAAGTACCTAGGACAGTGGGCCCCTCCAGTGCTTTGGAACTTCACCCCTGAACAAGTGAACATCCAGAAAAACTAGTAAAACACTTAAACGAGGTGTGCTGTCGTCCTGGTTATACCAGAGAGGGACAAAACACCTCAGGGATCCGTGTTGAGGCTGGTCCAGTTCAACATCTTTGTCGGCAAAATGGACAGTGGGATTGAGTGTGCCCTCAGGAAGTTTGCTGATGACACCAAGCTGTGTGGTTTGGTTGATATGCTGGAGGGAAGGGATGCCATCCAGAGGGACCTTGACAGGCTTGTGAGGTGGGCCAATGCCAACCTTATGAAGTTTAACCAAGCCAAGTGCAAGGTCCTACACCTGGGTCTGGGCAATCCCAGGCACAGCTACAGGTTGGGCAGAGAAGAGATCCAGAGCAGCCCTGCAGAGAAAGACTTGGGGGTGTTGGTTGATGGGAAGCTTAAAATGAGCCAGCTTCAGTGTGCGCTTGCAGCCCAAAAAGCCAACCATATTCTGGGCTGCATCAAAAGAAGCGTGACCAGCAGGTCAAAGGAGGTAATCCTGCCCCTCTACTCTGCTCTCGTGAGACCTCACTTGGAGTACTGTGTACACTTCTGGTGTCCTCAACATAAGAAGGACATGGAGCTGTTGGAGCGAGTCTAGAGGAGGGCCATGAGGAAGATAAGAGGGCTGGAGCACCTCCCATATGAAGACAGGCTGAGAGAGTTGGGGCTGTTCAGCCTGGAGAAGAGAAGGCTGCGTGGAGACCCCATAGCAGCCTTCCAGTATCTGAAGGGGGTCTATAAGGATGCTGGGGAGGGACTCTTCCTTAGGGACTGTAGTGGTAGGAGAAGGGGTAATGGCTTTAAGCTTAAACAGGGGAAGTTTAGGTTAGATATAAGGAAGAAGTTCTTTACAGTGAGGGTGGTGAGGCACTGGAATGGGTTGCCCAGGGAGTTTGTGGATGCTCCATCCCTGGCGGTGTTCAAGGCCAGGTTGGACAGAGCCTTGGGCCACATGGTTTAGTGCGAGGTGTCCCTGCCCATGGCAGGGGGGTTGGAACTAGATGATCTTAAGGTCCTTTCCAACCCTTTTCTATGATTCTATGATTCTATGATTCTATAATTCTAAATCATGGCAATGTGCTGGGGCTTGGCTTACGCCTACAGAGCCCTGCTCAACACTATCCAGCACCTTCCAAGGGAAAAAAAATGTCTCTGGATCTGATGGCAAAGCAACAGACATCGCAGCTACTCCAACTCCAAGCACAGCAGCTAGACCAACTCCAGTGACAAGTACAGCAGCTACTCAAACCACGACAAGCTCCAGTTCACATTTTGCCTCAAATAGAGATAGGTCTCTGGTCTTCTACCAACTTTGGTGAGCCCAGTTTCATCTAAGTGATGGCTCAAATCCCACTAGAGGCCCCGAAATCAGGACTTGGAACTCCAGACCTAGGAACAGACACCAACCTTCTTTTGTGGACATGGGTCCTTGTGCTCCTCAGGGGAGCTTGTGGTTATTATAGCCAACTATGTATTTATGTCTATCACTCCAGAAAATGTTGAAATGTAATGGGATCATTTCTTAATGCTCTGCAAAACACAGCACTCCCTAGAAAAGTACATTTTCTTGATTTAGCTGTATTAGACTATGAGCCCTAGATTGAACAATAACCCATCTGGGCCGCTGCACTATGGCAAGATATCACTGCCTGGGTGCAGAACCTGGTGGTGAAGGTACGCCACGTAGATGCTCATGTACCCAAGAGTCAGGCCACTGAGGAACACCAGAACAACCAACAGGTGGATCAAGCTGCTAAGATTGAAGTGGCTCAGATGGACTTAGATTGGCAACATAAGGGTGAATTATTTTGAGCCCAGTGGGCCCATGACACCTCAGGCCATCAAGGCAGAGATGCAACATAGAGATGAGCTCGTGATCGAGGGGTGGACTTAACAATGGACGCTATTGCCCAGGTTATTCACGAATGTGAAACATGCTGCAATTAATCAAGCCAAGCGATTAAAGCCTCTCTGGTATGGAGGACGATGGCTGAAGTACAAGTATGGGGAGGCCTGGCAGATTGACTATATCACACTCCCACCAACCCGCCAGGGCAAGCGCTATGTGCTTACCATGGTGGAAGCAACCACCGGCTGGCTGGAAACATACGCTGTGTCCCATGCCACTGCCCGGAACACTATCCTGGGCCTTGAGAAACAAGTCTTGTGGCGACACGGCACCCCAGAGAGAATTGAGTCAGACAATGGGACTCATTTCCAGAACAACCTTATAGACACTTGGGCCAAAGAGCATAGATTGAGTGGGTATATCACATCCCCTACCATGCACCAGCCTCTGGGAAAATCGAACGGTACAATGGGCTGTTAAAAACTACACTGAGAGCAATGGGTGGTGGGACTTTCAAACACTGGGATACACATTTACCAAAAGCCACCTGGTTGGTCAACAGTAGGGGATCTGCCAACAGGGCTGGCCCAGCCCAATGAGAACTTTTATGTGCTATAGATGGGGATAAAGTTCCTGTGGTGCTGTCCTGGGTTCAGCTATAGAAGTCATTTTTCTCCTTCGTAGTAGGTGGTGCAGTGCTGTGTTTTTTAACTTTCAGCCTGGGAACAACACTGATAACACCGATGGTTTTAGTTGTTGCTAAGTAATGTTTACTCCAACCAAGGACTTTCTCAGTCTCATGCTTTGCCAGGGAGGAGGGGAAGCCGGGAGGAAGCAGAGACGTGACACCTGACCCAAACTGGCCAAAGGGGTATTCCATACCACAGCACGTCATGCCCAGTATAGTAACTGGGGGGAGTTACCTGGAAGGCCCAGATCACTGCTCGGGTCGGGCTGGGTATCGGTCGGCGGGTGGTGAGCAATTATATCCTCTCCCCTTGTTATTTCCCCTATCATTATTATTATTAGTCTGTGGCGTATGAAAGGCATGGACTCAGAGCATCTTCATGCAGCGAATCACTTTATTGCCTATTGCTCTAGCTTTTATACCATTCTAGCAAAGCTGTCTTTAGCCTATTGCTCTAACTCTTATGCCAAACTATTTTATCACATCATGTTTAGTTCCTGGTTTACAGTTTTGATTTTTTCAGCATTCTTCGTCGTTTCACAAACAGTCCCAGAATAACCAGTTCCTTATCTTTCTGTTCTCCTGCTCCTGTCCAGCTGGGTTGCTCTGCTTAATGACACAGTGTACTTTGCTTCTTCTTTAACTCTTTCTTCTCCAGCCAAGCAGTTACTTCTCTTGGGCAATAATCAAATAGTTTCCATCCTCTCCTACATCTCCCCCTTCTTTATTTGTCTGCGAAAGGGCAAGGTTCGCATATAACTGTGTGACCGTAACCTGATTCATGTTTCGATTGATTGTTGAACACAAGAAAAAAGACAAGGAAGAAATAAGGCAATCATTAATATAGCAACCATATCTGCCAAGGTAGGGTTACGACTGCGAAGAGGCTGTAATGCTTGCTTGCAGTCGTCATTGGTATTATCATATTCTAATTGCTTTAGTAATAACTCTCGAGCCTCCTCATGCTTGACCTGTTGTTGTAAAACATTTTGAAGGCAATCGACAAAGACAGGATACGGCTCCTTCAGACCCTGCAAAACCTTGGCAAAAGATTCAGTAGAGGCGCGTCCGGACTCAGGTATTTTCCAGACAGCTTTAAGCGCAGCCTCCTTAATCTGTAAATAAGCCTCCCTAGGGTACCCAGGTTGTGCAATAGGAGCTGCATAATTATTCTCCCCAGCTAATTGCTCATAGGAAATAGCAAGTGCCCGATTAAGATTGTCTATCGAGGTCACCACACCTGCTCGCGAAAGTCGGACATCCACATCATATACTGAATTGGGGTGAGCACCATACAAAGCAATGATTTCCAGTCATGAGGTGTAAATACATAAGATTCTGCTGTCGCTTCAGGAAGGGACATGGCAAATGTACTATGAATTCCTCCTTCCCGAACAGCCATATGCAACTCTTTAACAGCCTCATAAGGCAACGGTTGCCATTCGGGAGTCTGGTGTGGCTAATAGACAAGCGGGCACGCCACCGCTACCCCCATGTCCCCCCGCTTAAGAGCTTCCCGCCTGCAGTCCTGCCATCGGTCCTCCAGACCCCACCCCTGCTTCCCTGTAAATGTCTGCAACTCAGCAGGAGGAGGAAACAAGTCCGGCTCCTTTTCCGGATCTACAAAACCAGAATCAAAGGGGTCCGTAGGGTCGTTAGGATCATCAGGGTTATCAGGGTCATCACTCGACTCAGCCGCTCCTGATAGAGGTGCTTGCACCTTGAGGATCATCGTGGTCAGCAGTTGAGGACTGCGATGACAAAGGAGGCACAGACAGGAAGACAGCTGGTGATGAGGCTTCAGGAGAATTTACCCCCTTATGAGTGTTGGTAGCTTCCTTAGATGTGACGGCATTGGCGGCAGCACTGGTCTGTATCTGGCGAAGAGTGGTCAGGATTTGCCACCAGGTTGCCAAATGCTTCCCTGCTGTGGGGTCCCCGTTTGAAGCAGCATCATGCAGCCATTTACCAACAGCTTGCCAAGCGGGGATTTGGAAAGTGCCACCAGCCGGAAAGTCAGGCACTTTATCATGGATCCATTCTAACAAAGTCATAAGTTGCGGACGTGATACGGGCCAATGCTGAGCTTCAAGCAGACGGCGCATTACTTCCAGACTGTGCTGCTGATCTCGGGATAACTTCCCTCCCATGGTTCCCGACCACTCACCTTCTTAACGGTGATGGGTGCAAAATATCAAAGTTCCCGCGGCTCCTGGTTCAGTCGGGCTACGCCACCGGTTCGGGCTCCGTGAGCCTCCAATTCATGTCCCAGTTCAGGCAGCCATTTGTGGCGTATGTAAGGCACGGACTCAGAGCATCTTCATGCAGCGAATCACTTTATTGCCTATTACTCTAGCTTTTATACCATTCTAGCAAAGCTATCTTTAGCCTATTGCTCTCTTATGCCAAACTATTTTATCACATCATGTTTAGTTCCTGGTTTACAGTTTTGGTTTTTTCAGCATTCTTCGTTGTTTCACAAACAGTCCCAGAACAACCAGTTCCTTATCTTTCTGTTCTCCTACTCCTGTCCAGCTGGGTTGCTCTGCTTAATCACACAGTGCACTTTGCTTCTTCTTTAACTCTTTCTTCTCCAGCCAAGCAGTTACTTCTCTTTGGCAATAATGAAATAGTTTCCATCCTCTCCTACAAGTGGTAGTAGTTGTGGTTTTGTATTATACCTTAGGCTTAGTTACTGGACTGCTCTTATCTCAACCCATGGGAGTTACATTCTTCTGATTCTCCTCCCCATCCCTCCGGGAGCAGGGGGAGGAAGAAGGGAGGGAGTGAGCGAGCGGCCACGTGGTTCCGAGTTACCAGCTGGGCTCAAACCACAACAGTGCTTTACACCGCAGCCAGGGAGAATGGTCCTGTAGGCTTTAATCATAGGTTTAAACTAACAACAGTGTGTGTGGCTTTAACATAGTAAAATAGAGCAAACTGTTCTAACTTGCTAACACGTAGAGAGAAAGGAATGTTCGACTGACGGGGGAAGGAACATCACAGGACTGATAACGACTAAGGAGACAGTAAATAAGACCAAGGATGCCAGCCTTCAAGATAGCAGAGTGGCGCCCGACGTGGAGCGAGACTGGAACAGGACAGAAGCAAGGACATAGCAACTGCTAACTCAGCACTAGGACCTTGCGAGCATGCACAGGCACTGAGGTCATTCAGTAAACACATTGAGGAAGACTATCTACAACCACCAGAGACCCCCACTCAGGAAGAAAGCACATGTGTAATTAGAATGCAAACTAACAGTATTATAATTAGTTCCCGGTAATCTCATGAATATGTAAATCGTTTTACTGGAAAAGCTGTAAATATGCATGAGTATGCTAAATGTATAGCTGCTGCTGGCAAGTAACGGTGCGCTCACCTTTGTGAAATGATTTGTGTGTGCACCCAGCGCTGCAATAAAGAATGCCTGCTTTCTAAAACTCCAAATCGAGTCTTACACAGTTTCTCTGCCCGACTTTGACAGTATCAGTCCTACCTGGAGCCTCTGGCAGAAAGCTCCAGGGGAGACTTGAGGTCAACCCCTTGGCTTTTGGAGTCGGGGATACAGAGGATCCGAGGCTAGCTATAAACCAACTGCAAAAGAGATACTGGCAGCCTATATACGATATAGAGAGAACAGAGATGAAGAAGAAATACATCACCAATTACCACTGAATCATCATCCGGGCCCACACTTCCAGCTGGGAAGCCCCGTCCTAATAATCCTATTCCAAACTGGAACTGACAGTGGAGCCTGCAGCATAGCGTCTGCATCTCCGACAAAAATAGCAGTCTTCATCCCCTCCTCCTTAACACACTGAACACAATCCCGTAAAGCATATGTCATGGTTTAAGCCCAGCTGGTAACTCAGAATCACGCAGCCGCTCACTCACTTCCCCCCCGTTCTTCACCCTCACTCCTGGAGGAAAGAGGAGGAGAATCGAAAGAATGTAAACCCCATGGGTTGAGGTAAGAACAGTCCAATAACTGAAGTATAGTACAAAACCACTACTAATACCACTTATAATAGTAATGATAAGTGAAATAACAAGGGGAAAGAATATAAAACTAAAAAGGGAAGGGAAAAAAAACCCCAAACCAATTACCACAAGTGATGCACAATAAAATTGCTCACCACCCACCCACCGATACCCAGACTGACCCGGGCAGCGATCTGGGTCTTCTGGGTGACTCCCCACAGTTTACATACTGGACATGACGTGCTGTGGTATGGAATACCCCTTTGGCTAGTTTGGGTCAGGTGTCCTGTCTCTGCTTCCTCCCAGCTTCTTGTACCCCTCCTCACTGGCTGAGCATGAGAGACTGAAAAGTCCTTGATCGGGGTAAGCATTACTTAGCAACAACTAAAAACATCACTGTGTTATCAGCATTGTCCTCTGACTACAGTCAAAACCAGCACTGCACCAGCTACTAAGAAGGAGAAAAATAACTGTTACAGCTGAACCCTGGACACTCTTCTGTGCTCTGCAATCTCTGTCACGTAACAAATCCAATGTAATTCTTGTAAACTCTTGTCTACAGGAGCTGACATAGTGAATATATGTAATGCTGCTAGGGAAGGTCACAAATCCATTGATACTTTCATCTTTGAGTATGCCGTGGAAAGAGTCATTGCAAGTAAGTGATCCAGCCATTTAATTTCCCTCCAATCTTATTGGTCTTACTGGTTATAGGCTCTTTAGAAAAGACAGGCCAGGCAGACGGGGAGGGGGAGTTGCTATTTATGTCTCTGATTGGCTGGAAAGTATGGAACTCTGGCTGGGGACAGGTGATCAGTCAACAGAGAGTTTGTGAGTCAGGGTCAAAGGGAGAACAGCGATGGGAGACATTACTGTGGGGGTCTGTTACAGACCGCCTCATCAGGAGGACTCTGTGGACAATGCGCTCTATAGACAGATAGGAGCAGCCTCACGCTCGCAGGCCCTTGTCCTCATGGGGGACTTCAACCATCCTGACATCTGTTGGAGGGACAGTAGGGTGCAGCACAAGCAATCCAGGAGGTTCTTCGATTGTGTGGAAGACAACTTCCTCTTGCATGTAATAGAGGAGCCGACAAGGAGAGGTGCCATGCTGGACCTTGTGCTCACCAACAGGGAGGGACTGGTTGGAAATGTGATGCTCCAGGGCAGCCTTAGCTGTAGCGATCACGAGATGGTTGAGTTTGAGATCCTCAGGACAGTGAGAAGAGCATGCAGCAAGCTCACTGCCCTGGACTTCAAGAGAGCAGACTTTGGCCTCTTCAGGAACCTGCTTAGTAAGGTTCCATGGGATAAAGCCCTAGAGGGCAGGGGGGCCCAAGACTGCTGGTTGATATTCAAGGATCACCTGCTCCAAGCTCAGGAGTGTTGCGTCCCGACTAGAAGGAAGTGCAGCAGGAGGGCCAGGAGACCTCCATGGATGGATAAGGAGCTGCTGAGGAAACTTAGAGGGGAAAAAGAAGCTTCTAGAAGGTGGAAGCGAGGACAGGCAGCCTGGGAAGAATACAGGGATATTGTCCAGGAAGCTAGGGACCAGGTCAAGAAAGCTAAGGCCCAGTTAGAATTAAATCTGGACAGGGATGTGAAAGATAACAGGAAGGGCTTCTATAGGTATGTAGAAAATAAAAGACAGACTAAGCACAATGTGGGCCCTCTCTGGAAGCTATTGAGAGAACTGGCTACCATGGATTTGGAGAAGGCTGAGGTTCTCAGTGACTTCGTTGCCTCAGTCTTCACTGGCAAACGCTCTGGCCACACCATGAAAGTCTTGG
Source organism: Strigops habroptila (assembly GCF_004027225.2). Taxonomy (NCBI): domain Eukaryota; kingdom Metazoa; phylum Chordata; class Aves; order Psittaciformes; family Psittacidae; genus Strigops; species Strigops habroptila. The sequence goes on from NC_044301.2 coordinate 20,918,087, forward strand.
AAGGCAGATGCAGGGACTGTGAGAATGAAGACCTTAGGCCCACTGTAGGAGAGGATCAGGTTCGAGACCATCTTAAGAACCTGAACGTGCACAAGTCCATGGGACCTGATGAAATCCATCCGCGGGTCCTGAAGGAGCTGGCAAATGAAGTTGCTAAGCCACTGTCCATCATATTTGAAAAATCATGGCAGTCAGGTGAAGTTCCTGATGACTGGAAGAAGGGTAATATAACCTCCTTTTTTCAAGAAGGGGAAAATGGAAAACCCAGGGAACTACAGACCAGTCAGTCTCACCTCTGTGCCTGGCAAAATCCTGGAGCAGATTCTCCTGGAAAACATGCTAAGGCACATGAAAAACAAGGTGGTTGGTGACAGCCAACATGGCTTCACTAAGGGGAAATCCTGCCTGACCAATTTGGTGGCCTTCTATGATGGGGCTACAGAACTGATGGATAGGGGCAGAGCAGTTGACGCCATCTACCTGGACTTGTGCAAAGCGTTTGACACTGTCCCGCATGACCTTCTTGTCTCTAAATTGGAGAGACATCAATTTGATGGACGGACCACTTGGTGGATAAAAAACTGGCTGGATGGCCACATGCAAAGAGTTGTGGTCAATGGCTCGATGTCCAGTTGGAGACCAGTAACGAGTGGTGTCCCTCAGGGATCGGTGTTGGGACCGATCTTGTTCAACATCTTTGTTGGTGACATGGACAGTAGGATTGAGTGCGCCCTCAGCAAGTTTCCTGACGACACCAAGCTGTGTGGTTTGGTTGATATGCTGGAGGGAAGGGATGCCATCCAGAGGGACCTGGACACACTTGTGAGGTGGGCCAATGCCAACCTCATGAAGTTCAACAATTCAAAGTGTGAGGCCCTACACCTGGGTCGGGGCAATCCCAGGCACAGCTACAGGTTGGGTGGAGAAATGATTCAGAGCAGCCCTGCAGAGAAGGACTTGGGGGTGTTGGTTGATGAGAAACTTAACATGAGCCGGCAATGCATGCTCGCAGCCCAGAAACCAACCATATCCTGGGCTGCATCAAAAGAAGCGTGACCAGCAGGTCAAAGGAGGTGATCCTGCCCCTCTACTCTGCTCTCGTGAGACCTCACTTGGAGTACTGCGTACAGTTCTGGTGTCCTCAACATAAGAAGGACATGGAGCTGTTGAAGCAAGTCCAGAGGAGGGCCACGAGGAAGATAAGGTGGCTGGAGCACCTCCCGTATGAAGACAGGCTGAGAAAGTTGAGGCTGTTCAGCCTGGAGAAGAGAAGGCTACTTGGAGACCTCATAGCAGCCTTCCAGTATCTGAAGGGGGCCTATAAGGATGGTGGGGAGGGACTCTTCCTTAGGGACTGTAGTGGTAGGACAAGGGGTAATGGGTTCAAACTTAAACAGAAGTTTAGGTTAGATATAAGGAAGAAGTTCTTTACAGTGAGGGTGGTGAAGCACTGGAATGGGTTGCCCAAGGAAGTTGTGAATGCTCCATCCCTGGCGGTGTTCAAGGCCAGGTTGGATGGAGTCTTGGGTGACATGGTTTAGTGCGAGGTGTCCCTGCCCATGGCAGGGGGGTTGGAACTAGATGATCTTAACGTCCTTTCCAACCCTAACTATTCTATGATTCTATGGTTCTATGGTCTGTGACACACTTCTTGAGAGAAGGCTCAAGTGCGTGGGTTACAGTCGAGGAAGACACATGGGTCCTAATTGTGCTCTGATCTTTGGTGCTGACCTAAAGGTTTTAGGTTTTTATTGTCAGAGATAGTTCTCCAAACAAGACCCCAAATGGATCTATCTTCCTGAACCTTTAGGCAGCCTGAACCTGTAGCTCAGAGGAGATGGCCAGTAGTCAAACAGTAAAAGTGGGGAATTAAAATATATATGGCATTTTTAGTATAAAAAGAGTTGGGGTTTGGGGTTTGTTTCAATTTTGGGTGGTTTTTGGTTTTATTTGGGTTTTTGTTTTGTTTTTTTTTTATAAAAGGAGTGTAAGTATCTCAGGGTTTTTCTTGCTGCTCTGGATACCTACTACATAAACATGAATAGAAAATAGGCTTTGCATCCTCAAGAGCAAGAAATTAGAGATTTTTCTCTTTGGCCCAGGCTTTGATGAATTGGCAGAGTAAACTGAAAGACAGTAGAGTACTGTTCTCCCTTTGAGAACATCCTGTCGGCCTTTCCGTCACTTGTGCTACTGCCAGCAGAGGAACCCCCAGAGATTACCCTGTAGCACTATATTTTAGGGAGGGGGAAAAGAGTTCCCAGAACTCGACTTCACCTGAGGGATTTGAATCTGGTGCAGTGTCATTACCAGGGAGTGAGTCTGGGCAAACAGACTGGCATTCTGTGCTTTGCTTAGAGCATGTGGAACAGTATGTTTGTACTGGGTCAGTTATTTCCTGATCCTGGAATTCAGTCCTGAGTGTTTGCTTTATCAGAAAATGCCTAAACAATTCCTCACTTAAGAGAATATTTTTGAGAAAACTCCTGACAGTTTCACCTGCCTCTTCAAAGCACTCCAAGGGTTTGGGGTTTGGCAACTGTGGTCACACTTGCACAAAGCCCAAACTGTTCCCAGCAGCTCCCAGGAGTGGACAGTGAGATGACTAGTTGTAACACTGAAGTCCTTATCAACTGGAGCAAAGATGTGCTTTACTTTCTCATCTGCAGAAGAGTAAGCACCAAACTTGTAGGGGTTCACTTGGCTTTTCTTTCTGAATTCCATCCTCGCCTTAGTTCCCCAGACTTGGAAGATAAGGCAAAAAGCAAGTAAGGCCACAAGGGATGTATAGCAGAAGGGGATTAATGTGGTGGGGCATTGCAGGGCATGGGCTTTGGCAGTTTCACTGCTGACAAGCTGACTTGCTTCCCCAAGGCTCTGTGGTGTGTAGGAGGCCTTAAAGTCTCTTTGTTGCTGAATTGGATTCTTTCATATTAGTGGGACCTGGCTATTTTCCATACACTAAGTCTAAAAGACCCCAAACAACCCTCCAGGCCTGTATATCGAATGTACCCTTGACATGTAATAGGAATGCTTCTGGGTTTCACAATCCAGAGGGCATTTCAGTTGCTATGAAAGCTTTTCTTGAAAGAAAGAAGATATTACTGTGCTTTCCATTATAAGCTTCCAGTTTTAATAAGTGCTGTGGAATCAAAAGAGAACTTTGCAAGTCCAGAGGCCCTGTCAGCCTTAAAGCTTTGTGTTGCTGTAAGGGAGGAGTGAGAACTTCTCTGTGGTAGTCCCCATTGTGTTTTTAGTTTGGGAACAGAAAGCAGTCAGTAAGTCAGGTCTCCTGGGAGTGAGGGAGGAAACCTGCTGAGTGCACAGAGGCTTTTAGGGGTTGTCTTTAGAAGATGTAGAGGAGCCTGTGTTCTTGGTGGGGTTTGTATCCTCTGTGTAAGGCCAGTAAAGATGCACCAGAGTTGTTTCCTGGGTTGTTAGTCTCCTAAATGTGATAAGTACAGGCCTTCAGAGAACTTTCCTGCCTGGAGATTAAAAATAGAATCATAGAATCATCTAGGTTGGAAAAGACCTTTAAGATCATCAAGTCCAACCATTACCCCAGGACTGCCAAGACCACCACTAAACCATGTCACTGAGGGCCTCATCTACACAGTTTCTGAACACTTCCAGGTACGGTGATTCCACCACTTTCCTGGGCAGCCTGTTCCAATGCCTGATCACCCTCTCTGTGAAGAAATTTTTCCTAATATCCAGTCTAAACCTCCCCTAGTGCAGCTTGAGGCCATTACTTCTTGTCCTATTGCTTGTTACTTGGGAGAAGAGACTGACCCCCACCTCACTACAACCTCCTTTCAGGTAGTCGTAGAGAGTGATAAGGTCCCCCCTGAGCCTTCTCTTCTCCAGACTAAACCCCCCCAGTTCCCTCAGCTGCTCCTCATAAGACTTGTGCTTCAGACCCTTCACCAGCTTTGTTGCCCTCCTCTGTACCCGCTCCAGCACCTCGATGTCTTTCTTGTAGTGAGGGGCCCAGAACTGAACACAGGATTCGAGGTGCAGCCTCACCAGTGCCAAGTACGGGGGACGATCACTTCCCTGGCCCTGCTGGCTATGCTATTTCTGACACAGGCCAGGATGCCGTTGGCCTTCTTGGCTGCCTGGGCACAGTGCTGACTCATGTTCAGCGGCCATCAGTCAGCACCCCCAGGTCCTTTTCCGCCAAGTAGCTTTCCAGCCACTCTTCCCCAAGCCTGGAGCGTCACATGGGATTGTTGTGACCCAAATGCAGGACCCAGCACTTTGCCTTATTGAACCTCATACCACTGGCCACAGCCCATCAATCCAGCCTTAACTTTATGTAGGAAAAGAAATAATCTTTGTAGGCACACTGTGTGCTGTTGATAAGAGTACAGTCCCTCCCTCTTTGGTGGGCTGACACAGGAATGCTTCCAGAATTTTGGGGGGTGTGTGTATATATGCAGTGTATATACATATATATACACACACACACTGTCCTGAGTTCAGCTGTAACACCTATTTTTCTCTTTCTTAGTAGCTGGTGCAGTGCTGTGTTTTGGCTTTAGTCTGAGAACAATGCTGATAACACACCAATGTTTTAGTTGTTGCTGAGTAATGCTTACCCCGATCAAGGACTTTTCAGTCTCATGCTCTGCCAGGGAGGAGGGGCAGAAGAAGCCGGGAGGAAGCAGAGACAGGACACCTGACCCAAACTAGCCAAAGGGGTATTCCATACCACAGCACGTCATGCCCAGTATAGAAACTGGGGGGAGTTACCCGGAAGGCCCAGATCACTGCTCAGGTTGGGCTGGGTATCGGTCGGCAGGTGGTGAGCAATTGTATTGTGCATTACTTGTGTTTATTGTTGTTTTCCCTTTCACCTTTTAGTTTTATATTCTTTCCCCTTGTTGTTTCCTTTATCATTATTATTACTGGTGGTAGTAGTAGTAGTTTTGTATTATACCTTAGTTACTGGACTGTTCTTATCTCAACCTGTGGGATTTACATTCTTTTAATTCTCCTCCCCATTCCTCCAGGAGTGGGGGGAAGAAGGGGGGGAGTGAGCAAGCGGCTGCATGGTTCTGAGTTACCGACTGGGCTTAAACCACAACAATACATCTTTCTACAGAAGATGATATACAGGCACATGCTCACACACTGATGAAGGCAGGGTAAGGGACTGATTGATAAAAGTCAAGGCTGTTGCAATTAATCTGCTATTCCATCACCATCATGCCTTGTGGGGCACAGTGGTTTCCAGGGTCCCTGAGCAGTAATTTTACAAGATCTGCCACACTATTTTGCTGTTTCTTTGTTTAATAAAGCTCTTGACTTTGTTTAAAAATTAATGTTAATAGAATGTTGTTTTCCAAGACATGAAGCAAGCTTGGTGTAATGCTACTTTTGACTCTGCCTGCTGTACCCCCTGCTGCTCCTGGCACTGTGTGGAGGCATTGGCTTTAAAGTACTGGTACCTTTTTGCATTCAACATGCAGAGCTGTAATGAGTGCTTGATATGCAGAGTATTCTGTAGTTAACATATTTTCTATGTGCTAGAAGTTTTACTTCCATTCAGCATTTATTTTTTTTAATCTTTATTTGACTTATTCTGCGTTGCAGACTACTGGGTTGGAAAATAGACACTTCTGAAAATCACCTTTTTAGAGGAAGTATTAAGTGTGAGTTACAGCTTAATCTGCTAGTCCTCAGGAGTCTGGGAATAAGCTCATACGGAGCATGCCATGTGTAATCAGAGACATTTCCAGGGTCTGGAGAAAGATTTTTGTATATACTCTTGGTCTTTTGCTGATTTGAACACTCCTGATGCACAAGAATCTCAACTGAGATCTCTTATATAACGCAACATCTTGCTTCTCTCATGTTCTGCCTAAGGGACTGAAAGACCATACGGCAAAATCAGTATGATACTCTAGATAGTCTTTGGTTTGGGTTTTGTTAGTTTGTTTTTTGTTTCATTTTTCCAGATAGTAGAGTGACTTGTTGCAGATCTGTCCCTGTGCAGAGATATAACATGCTTTTGGCAGAGCTGGGAACAGAACAGAGCTTTGTGTTCTAGAGCTGTGATCTAATAAAATGTTAAATTATTTGTCTAATGATTAAGCCTGTTGTAAGGAGGAAAGAGGGGGGGTAAGTTTCTGCCAGTGTTTTCAAGCAATCCAGGTATGGATTGCTTTCTGCTGCAGGGGCAGAGAACACCTCTTCCACAGCATGTAATTGAAGGGCTTTTTACTGCCTCTCCTTAGACAGAGTGCAATATGATTTTTGCTGGCTGTTCAGCCCCAGACTGTGCTAGCTTGTGCACAAGATTATGCCCTTCTGGTTACACCTATTGCTGGCAATCTCATCAAATCCTTGTCTGTGTTCTTATAGGCACTGCCAAAAGAAGTCAGATCCTGTCACCAGAAGAGAAGAAGGTTGTGGCATTTCACAAATCGGGTCATGCACTGGTTGGCTGGCTGCTGGAGCACACCGAGGCTGTGATGAAGGTAACTACACCACCAGCTTTTGCATAAAGAAACCTGTCACTGGGTGTGAAGAGAGTTCTTTGGGGTTCTCCTGTCTGAGATTAGCTGATTGCTTTCTAGTATTTGTGTTGAATTCTGTTACCCTGGCCTCCATGAGCTTGGAGCTGTGAATACTGCAGCAAAATAAAGGGCCAATATAGAGTCATTTAGGTTGGAAAAGACCTCTACAGGGAAAGGCCTCTCTGGCATCCCAGGGTGTGTTCTCTCCCACGCACTTCTCCTCAAAAAGCCTTGACACTGAGAGGACATGGGGAGTGGAAATGACAAGGGAGACAGCTCCTTTGCTCCCCACCAGCAGCAAATTCACTCTGAATGACCTATGAGCTGAACTGTTGTTAATTGCTCTCTTGTAGTGGGTGGGAGAAATGGCTCTTACTTTTCTGAAGACATCCTATCTTTCTCCAGGTAGTCTCAGTGTTTCTGGAACACAGCGAAGTGAACTCTTTGGCTTATACTCTCTAAAGCAACTCCTAAATCTCAGGATTTCACTGGCTTGCTATTAAGGACAATTTCCTTTTCATTTCTTGAGCAGAAAGTGGCAGAAAGCTTATGTCTGTAGCTGTGAAGGCAGAGCCTTCAGTACAGGAATGGTGACATACTGTGGTCCTTGGCCATATCTCTCTAGGTCAGCCTGCCTCATAGCTTTCCACAAATTTCACCAGGAATAGACCTCTTCCTGTTCTCTTTCTGCTGCTGTAGTTGGGAGCTCTTTTGTTCTCTGAACCGAGGGAGTTGCCCTGTGTTGCAGGTTTCCATAGCCCCTCAAACAAACACCGCTCTCAGATTCACTCAGATCCTTCCAAGAGAGCAGTACCTCTTGACCAAGGAACAGCTGCTGGAGAGGATGTGTATGGCACTGGGGGGGAGACTGTCTGAGGCCATCACCTTTAACAAAGTCACTACAGGTGAGGAGCCAGACCCTGGCACAGGCAGGTGGAGATTGTGCTAAGACAGCCTGAACTTCTGTGCTTGCTCTGTCCAAGGATGAGCTGAGCAAGAGATGAAAGTTTCCCACGCTGGGAAGAAGAAATGTCAGATTGCATGTTTTGATCTTGGGCTTGCATTTGTGATCATGGAGGTCTCTCGTTGGTAGCCACTGTGCTGTCTTAGACTTGTCCCAAAGCCCAAGGCCACAGATGCAATTACCTGGTGAGATACTCAGCTCATGGGAGGGCCTAGAGCTTTCTGTGCCGTGTTTCCAACTAGTTATATCCAAATGGGGTGGCAGTGACAGGTAAGCACTCCACATAAGCTAGCTACCAGTAGAGTCACTCAGTCATGCATGGGTCCTGCAGTACATGTAGAAAGGTCCATCAGCAGGTGGAGTGTTCGCCTCCATGGGCTCCTGTGAGTCCTTTTGTAAGCTAAAATGCTAAGTTGTAAATTAAAACTGCTCTGTTAATTGTAAGCTAAGATGTCAGGTTGTAAATTGGGACTGTTCTGTTGAGAGCAAGATAGGCTGGTGCGGCCTTGGGGTATGTATAAAACGAGGGTAGCCTTTGAAGATAAGAAAGGAGTGACCAAGACAGATGGGGCCGGTTCTTCAAGATAAGGAACAAATCAGAACAAACTGACCTAAAGCACGGACACGCTTGTTAAGTAATTCACAAGAGTCTTTTGCACATGCACAAGCACAGAGGTCAATCAGCGGACACAGTGAGGAAGACTATCGGGACCACCAGAGACCCCTCAAAACACCCACTCAGCAAGAAAGTGCATGTATAATTAAAATGAAAATATTACAATTAGTTCCAGGAAATCTAATGTAAAACATTTCCCGGAAAGGTTGTAAATATGCATAATTTCGTTGGATATATGGATGCTGCTTGTAGACTCCAGGCGCACTCACCTTTGCGAAATTATTTGTGTGTGTGCCCAGCACTGCAATAAGGAATGTCTGCTTTCTAAAACTCCAAATCGAGTCTTAGAGAGTTTCTTCGACCATCTTTTGTGGTAACACTCTGGTGTCTCAACTAGCAGAATGTGTGTTTGTGGAGGATGTGCTTCTCTTGCACTCAGCTCAAAGCTGGCAAGCATTGCATCTGTCTCTCTTGCCCAGGAGCACAGGATGACCTGAAGAAGGTGACCAAGATAGCCTACTCCATGATGAAGCAGTATGTGATGGTGCCCAGCATTGGGTAGCTCTCCTTCCCAGACCTGGAGAATGCACCTTTCAGCCAGGGACTTCAGCAAATGACGGACCACGTAAGGCCACCCTTGGTTATACATTCCTGGTTTTGTTCTTGACTTTCTGCAGCTCAGGGAAAAAATGCAAATAACTTGCATCCAAACAGTTCATGTTTTTCTCTTAGCCATTAGGGAGTGAATTTCAAGTGAGTTTGCTTCCCCAGGGATTTGTGCTGAGCTGCATCTTTTGCTACCAGACAGCCTTCTTAATTACACTGCATTTCCCATCAGCTGGGACCCTACTGGAGAGTTGTGCTAGTGCAGGAGTTGACTGTTCCTTATCACGAGTACTCCTCTGGCTACTTTTCACATGGTTTATCTCTATTTTCCGTTGATGGGAACCACTTTCTGCCTGGCTCAGTCTGCAGATTCCATCCCTCATTTATCCACATGTTGTATTTGTTGTGCTCCAAATCTCCTTGCTACTGTCTTTTAGGAAGCAAAGTCCTGGTGGCTCAGGCTTACAGGCGCACAGAAAAGCTCTTACTGGAGAACCGGGAAAAGCTACAAACAGTAAATTGGAGTTGTGGGGGGTTTTTGTTTGTGATTTTGGGTTTTTTAACTGGTGGGGTTTTGCCTTGCTACTTTCTGTGCTCTGTAGCTTGCCTGTTGCAGTGTCTCTGTGGTCCTAGAAAGTCTTGTAGAGGGAATGCTGTCATGTTGTGAACAAGTGACTGTACTGCAGACCTCCCAGATCAGGAGCAGGCAGAGGGAAGAATGTGTGCTCTTCTAGCAGTGAGTAATCTGCCTCTGAACACCAGCTGGTATTTGCAGGGTAGAGGAGTAAGAGTGCTCTGTGGAAGTGATCAAAGCTGGAATTTGTGTCCCTCACCTGCACTTCTCTGCTAGCCTCTTAGCAGTGTAATTTCCTGGAGAGCAGACAGTGACTGTTCCTGTGAAGCCCACAAAGGCAGGAACAGCTCATCCTTCCGGATCCTGTAGATGCACAGGAATCAGATGGACAGTTTCTGGCTTTGATGAAAGAATATGGGACCTGTCACCTTGGCTGATGGGTGCTGGTTCATGCTTTCTGGGGACTCCAGGAAGTTTTTACCTGCCAGCTCCTTGATACCTCATATACCAAGGAATCCTTGTTGCAGAGGTAGAGCTTTGCCTCCTCCCCTCTGTGTCCTGACAGTCCCCTCACCAGTTACCCTGGCATGTCCCCACCAGCTCAGCAGGAGCTCTGTACCCATCGATCTGGGCTGAGCCACACTTGGGTTGCAGCACCCTGTGTATCTACTTGATCTTTCCTTCAGAAGTCTGGTCCATAACATCCAAAATGACCAGCAGTCAACTTAGTGTTGCATGTTTTGCAAATAAAACAATCCTTTTCCTTAAATCTTCTTTTTAAACAAACAAGAACAACAACAACAGCAAAAAAACCTTCAGCTACACAACTGCGGGCCTCCTGTGCGTAGTAAGGTAGCCAGAGCTGGCTTGCTCAGGCACCCTGCTGTTGGCTGTATCTCAGCCCTGTCCCCAGGACAGTGCCCTGGGAGCACTCTGAAGGCAAGCTCTGTTAGGGGGTCTCTTCTCTGCAGGTCTCCTGTTCTGTTGCTTTCATTTAACAGCAGTCAGATGTTTGCTAGAGGCTCATCACAGAAAAACTTTTAAGTTAAGCCAAAGTATTTACAGAGTAAATGTTTCAGTTGCCAGGCCAGTGTGTCACATCTTGTCAGCAGAGTTGAGCATTTCCATGTTTGACAGCCACCTGCTGCTCAAGTGCAGTCCTCCTGCTGGCAGAGGGGCCAGAGCATTCAGCTTTTCTGGAGAGGAACTTCTGCTGACCTTCAGTCTACACCTGCAGGAACAGACAGCTCTTTGTTGTCACTGTGTGTACAGGGAAGGGGTGCAGGTCTGACTGTGGTCTCATGTGCTGCTACTTTGGCATCTTAGACAGGGCCACAGGTGCAGTGACAGTGGCAGGAAGGGCTTGTCTCCAGTTATTATTCCTGAAGTTCTGACTTGACAAATCATTCTTTAGTGCTTCATTTATTGCCTCCAGTCATGCTCTGTATTCCTGGACAAACATGCTCTTGCAAAAGGTGGAGAACTTCTGGCTCCTGGAGGCTCTGGGGTCCCCCCCTCTGTGCCGTGGTAGTCAGGGTCCAGATGTCGAGATCTGAGTTGAGCTGGCAAGGGGAGTTCAGATCAGTTCAGGGAGGCTGTTTTCGAACCCCTGCACCTCATGCCTTGTTTACTCTTTCTAGCTGTCTAATGCCCTCCTGGAGAAAGAAGTGATAAATTATGATGACATTGAAGCTTTGATTGGGCCTCCACCCTGCAGGCCAAAGAAAACGATAGGTCCTCAGAGCTGGCTTCAAGCAGAGAGAGACAAGCAAGAGACAAGAGAGGAAGAAATGCCCCAACAGCCACCAAACCATGAGGAGGAGGAAAAACCACGCCTGAGACCAGTATGAAGCCTGCTCCTGATGCGGTATGGGAGGACTCAAGAGGCTTCTTTTGGACACAGACCCTTTCCCTTTTCCAGAATTAAAAATCCCGAATAGGGAATCTCTGTGCTGCTGTTACCCCAAAATTAAGGGATGGCTACATTGGCTCTTTTAATGAGCTTTTTCCTGCAGGAAGGAGAATTTAGGACTTTGAAATTGATTCTCAGCAGGGTAGTAGTGATTAGGAGTTGGGTAAGTCTAATCCACTGGAAAGATTTCTTGTACACAGGAGTGATGTACATGTTCTTAAGGGTGAAAAAGATCCTGTGGAGTCCTTGTAAGCAACCTCTTGCTGTGCTGTGACACATGGCAGGAGTACAGGGCTGTCCCCTTCAGTGCCAGGATGGCCAGTGTAGTGAAACCCCTGCATAGCTGATGTGCTGTAGTTGTATTGTAACTCTGCTGTCACCTCTGATCATCTCTGCTGCTGAACATAAAATAGAAGCTGAAAAACAGACTTCACTAGAATAAACTGTCCATAATGTGCTGCTGTGTTTGTAGAATACATCAAGATGCTGATATGTGTTTTGGCACATACAAAGCTTATTACAGCTACAGAGTTGCACAGGACAAGGAGTTTCTTCTCCCTGGCCAATAACTCATATTCAGTTTTTATAGCATGTGTCTTACAAGCAGCAATCGAGGAAAACCTGTGTGCAGAGCCCAGTGTAACCCCACAGTGTGATGTTAGAAGCTAGCATGGCAGAGAGTGACTCTGAGTTACACATGCTGGTTCAGAGCAAGAGAGGTGTTCTCAGGAACATGAGCAAAACCAGGGCTGTTTGTTGGGAAGCTGCAGTAAAAGGCTGGCAGTTCCTCTGGCTCCATCTTCGTGGCTCTTGCAAAACAAGCTGTGGTGACATGGTTGTCTGCCCTTCATCAGGGAAAGCATTAAAATGACTGTTGGTGCCTGGTGTGCTCTGGCTGGGTTAATCTTTTAGGAAGGATTATTGTCTCGAGTTATTCTATGATTGTTTGTGACCTGAAAGACCCCAGCCCAGTCTCTGACAGCTTTCAGTGAGACAAGGAAGTACAAATCTTTTGTAAATAGTTAAATTCATTTAGGCTTTGTGCCTCTGCAATAGATGACATTGAAAAAGTAGGCTTTTGTAATAGATGACAGTGAGAAAGTATCTCAGGTAAATGTTTCACGATGACCAGCCAGAACTGGACTAGTGGTTGCTGACATGACAATGGGACTTTCCAAACCTAAAGTTCAACTAGAGGACGAAGTGATGAAGACTAAGATGATGAAGAAATGACCACCAGGAGTCCCAAAAGACCACTACCACAGTTTTGTGCGCATGAGAAAATGGGCGTAGATCTATGTAAAGCAGTTCTTGGAAATGTAATGAATATGTATGACGTTTATTGGAAATGTAATGAATATGTATGTTAAGCAACAATATAAACACAGTCTGTTTAACACTCAGGTGAGACACATTAGGAGGAGAGATCCCCTGTGTCTCCCAGTGCTGCAATAAAGAATACCTGCTTGTCAACTTAAACTTTGTTGGCGAGTTCTTTGAATCATCAGCCCCCAGTTCACTGGGTCGGGCTGGAGCAGAGAGCCTCTTGTTTCCCTGGATGATGGGAAGATGTTCTGCAAGGTGTCCTCTCCCCTGCTCCAGCATGGAGCCACCTGCCAACACCAACCCTTGAGTAATCCCTAGGCTGTCTCAAAGCTGGTGGGAGTAATTTCCCTTGGTTTTCTACATTTGGGATGCTACTGTTTGTATGTTTTAATTCCAAACCTATTTGTTTCTTCACAAGTTCATCCCTTGAATTCACTTTTTGTCAGCAGATGAATTTTCAAGTGTTCTTTGATTATTTTTTTTTTTTTTTTATTAAGTCAGGGCTGTGTTCTGGGCTACCTGAATAAACCCTTTGCCAAGAGGATTCACTTCTGTGGAGCTGAGGGTGATGGTACACTGGGACATTTGTGGGGACAGTGCAGGGTCCTCAGTGGTTTCCAGGGTGCAGCCAGCATGGCTATGCTGTCTGGCGGCATGCCACCGCTCCCAGGCCCAGCCTGCTGCAGGACACGGTGCGTGATGGTCCTCGACCCCTCTGCGTCCCTCCCAACCCGGAGACGGTGGCAGAGCCGTGCTGGGGCGCGGGCCCTTTAAGCCGGCGCCATCTTTACTACGGGCGCTGTAAAGCTGCCGCCAGGTGCTTCCACCGCCGTCCTCATTGGGCTGTTCCCGCGGCACTGCCCATTGGTTGCCGCTGTGCACTTCCGGCGTGTGTGGCGCTCCCGCCTCCTTTTCCGGTCGGCTATTTGCTGTGGTGGGAGGTGAGTTGGGGTGTTGCTGCGGTCTGGGGACTTAATCTGTTGCCATCCGTGCGTTGGGGTCGTGCTTCGGGCCGGAATGTGACCCGGAGCCGCTAGGAGCTCTGCGCGGGGCCTGCGGGCTGCACGGAGAGCTGCGTCCGAGCCCGGAGTGGGCGCTGACAGGAGCTGGTCTTGGCCCTGGGCCGAGGTGTAGGAGAGCCTGGGGCGCTCTGGGCATGTTCTGGGAGGTCGGGGAAGGGCTCTTGTCCAGATCGCCGGGAAGGCCCTTAGCCCCGGTGCCTGCCTTTAGCCGTGCTCGTGTTCGCAGGCCCCAGAAGCCATGGCGCCCAGCCGTAATGGCATGATCCTGAAGCCCCACTTTCATAAGGACTGGCAGCGGCGAGTGGCCACATGGTTCAACCAACCCGCCCGCAAGATCCGCAGGTGAGTGAGTGACCGCAACTCAGCTTCCCTGGGTGGCTCCTGCCGGGCATGTTTAGCGCCTGTAGCTGGGGGAGGTTGTCTCTTGTTTTGTATCGGGTTGCTTAGGAAGCTGAAGTGCTATGTGATTATTTTCAGCTGTTGCCCTAATGCTACTTGTTAGAGGTGTGGGGTTGCAGCAGGATGCTCATTTGGTGTGGAGTCTTGGTCAGGGTCAGGCTATTTCAGCTGCAGTCAAGTGATGAGAAATCTCTGGAATTGCTGTACCACATTGATGATTCCCTTGAATCCTTCTATATCTGATGACTGTAGCTGTTCTATAGAAGCATCCATTAGGCTGCCAGGCCAGTGATATGTTTGTATCTGGGAGATACCCGTGTGGCAGGAACCTCCCTGCAAAGGGTAGTCAGCTGGCAGCATAGGAGTGGCACCAGAGGAGGCCGTAAAGATACTCCAAGGGCTGGATCATTTCTTCTATGAAGGCAGGTTGAAAGAGCTGGGGTTGTTCAGCCCAGAGAAGGCTCTGGGGAGACGTTAGAACAGCTTCCAGTGCCTTAAGGGGCTGTCAGGAAAGCTGGAGAGGGGCTTTCTATAAGGGCAGGTAGGGACAGGACAAGGGGGAATGGCTTTAAACTGACAGGGGAGATCGAGATGAGATCTTAGGAAATTCTTCCCTGTGAGGGTGCCTCAGCACCCTCACAGGTTACCCAGAGAAGCTGTGGCTGCCCCATCCCTGGCAGTGTTCAAGGCCAGGTTGGACGGGGCTTGGAGCAACCTGGTCTAGTGGATGGTGCCCCTGCCCATGGCAGGGGGTTGGAACCAGATGGTCTTTAAAGTCCTTTCCAACCCAAACCAGTCTGTGATTCTATGGCTCTGGTATGGCTGTGGCTCTGTGGACCCACCAGGGAGGAGGATGCAGCAGGATTTGTGCTTTCACCAGACAGCATCAACAAGCAAGCAAACCAGAAGTGCAGAGGAAGGGCTGCTGACTCTCCTTGCATGGGAAAAGGATCAATACTTGCACAAAGAATGCTACAGCTTAAGTATTTTTCCAGTTGAGTCAGGCTTCTCACAGAGGTTAGGTGTCTGAGCTGGGCAGTGGGGAGGGAGGCAGTAAGTTGCACAACACAGGGCCCAGTTCTCACCAGCTTGCAGCAGGCTGCTGCTGCATGGGGTGCTGGGAGCAAGGCTGGAGGTGCAGGGTGAGGCCACCTGGTCTAGTGGAAGATGTCCCTGCCCATGGCAGGGGGTTGGAACTAGATGAGCTTTAAGGTTCCTTCCAACCCAAACCATTCTATGATACCATGATTTGTGTTCCTCATTGCTGTCCCATTCGACATTCCAGGAGGAAGGCCCGCCAGGTGAAGGCTCGCCGCATCACTCCCCATCCTGTGGCTGGGCCTATCCGGCCTATAGTGAGGTGCCCTACTATAAAGTACCATAAAAAAGTCCGTGCTGGCAGAGGCTTCAGCCTGGAGGAGCTTAAAGTAAGTATGGCGTGCTGATCCCAACCCGATCAAATTTACTGAGTCAGAGCTTGGTTGTCTTGTCCTGTTCTTCTGTATATAGACCATGTGCCAAGCTGTCAGTATCTGGTGACACTGGCTCAGCCATGTGAGACCTGAGGGGTTGCTGCTCTACAGGTGTACAGAAAACACTGGTCTTGCCTTTTCTTTAACCAGGGAGTGGGGATGCAGTGTATATTAGAGTGAAAGGTTGTCATGGTTTAAGCCCAGTTGGTAACTCGGAACCATGCAGCCGCTCGCTCGCTCCCCCCTTCTTCCTCCCCCTGCTCCCGGAGGGATGGGGAGGAGAATCAAAAGAATCTAACTCCCATGGGTTGAGATGAGAGCAGTCCAGTAACTAAGGTATCATACAAAACCACTACTGCTACCACCAATGATAATAATGATTAGTGAAATAACAAGGGGAGAGGGTACAATTGCTCACTACCCACCGACCAATACCCAGCCCGACCCGAGCAGTGATCTGGGCCTTCTGGGTAACTCCCCCCGGTTTATATACTGGGCATGATGTGCTGTGGTATTGAATATCCCTTTGGCCAGTTTGGGTCAGGTGTCCTGTCTCTGCTTCCTCCCGGCTTCCCCTCCTCCCTGGCAGGGCATGAGACTGAGAAAGTCCTTGGTCAGAGTAAACATGACTTAGCAAGAACTAAAAACATTGGTGTTAACAGCATTGTTCCCAGGCTGAAAGTCAAAAACACAGCACTGCACCAGCTGCTAAGAAGGAGAAAAATGACTGCTATAGCTGAACCCAGGACAAAGGTGGCTTTGAATAATAAATGACCTTTTGTTTGGTCAGTCTGTTACTTAAAGAAAATTCTGTTAAAATTGGATTCTGGAAGAGCTTTTGAATCTACTAATCTTTTGGGGGGGGGAGTGGAAGACTAAGAGCCTATTCATTAAATTCTTTTGTTACTTTGAAACACAGTTCTGCTAATCCTGGGAACTTTAGCCAACGTGAACCTGTTCACGTTGTGGACTGAGTAAACTATATTCAACTTATTTCCAGGAGAAGCAGGAGATGTTGCCAGGACAGGGACCTGCTCCATGTAGCCTCACAGGGTACCTGAGACTGTTTCTCATGCATTAGCTATGAGTTGGTTTAGGAACACTTTAAAGCCTGTGGAAGTGTTCTGTGCCCTCCATTGCTTCAGGAAACTTTCCTGTGACCTTCCCAGGTGTGCTGAGCTGATGAGCTGTTAAAAGCTGGATTGTGAGGGTCTGTGGAACCCCCACCTGTGTATCTCCTCACAGTGGGCAGGAATAATCAGGGCTTGATCAGGGCTTGCTGGCAGCTGTCTCTTGTGTATTGCTTAGCATCTAATTAAAACATTTATAACAGTGAAATTAGTGCATTGAAGCAGTGAAATTGTTTTTCTGGATGCCAAATGCTTCATTATTTAATTTTTCTTTAATTTTTGGATAATGGTGGAATGCAAAATGGTATGCAGATGTTTTTCTTTAAACAGAAGGTGAGGTTATTTCTTGCTTAAGATGGTTACAGAAAATACCCCTTTAATGGAGCTTCCTGTATTAGGTGAACCAGAGCTATCCGTGCAATGACTTCATAAATTTCTGTTGTGTGTATCAGAGTTTAAATGTCCCCCTCATGATTACTTGAGGATTGCACTTTGCTCTCCTGAGGAAATCCTTCTGCAAAAATCACTCTAAAGTCAGTGGAATGTCTTCAGCACTAAACTACAGACACCCAGGTGTCTGTGGCATGCGGGTCTCTCTTGCGTGACCCTTGTGCTGCCACCAGGCTGCTCAGTCAGATGTGGAGCTTTTCTCTAAGCTCTGCAGCTGTGATTGCTGTGCTTGAACCCATCCCTGGCTGATGACTGGAGCAGCTCCTGGCAGCAGCACGGCGGCACTGGGGCTTGTCAGATGCTGACACCACACACTCCCTTCAGCTTGCTGGTATCAACAAAAAGTTTGCCCGGACTATTGGAATCTCTGTGGATCCCCGGCGATGTAACAAGTCCACGGAGTCCCTGCAAGCCAATGTGCAGAGGCTGAGGGAGTACCACTCCAAGCTTATCCTCTTCCCAAGGAACCCGGCTCTGCCGAAGAAGGGAGACTGCTCAGTAAGTACTTGGCTGCTACAAATGTTTAGAATCATAGAATAGTTTGGGTCGGAAGGGACCTTCAAAGGTCATCTAGTTCACAGTTTCACAGGGCCCATTTCTGGCTGTCGGTCTGTCCATCCCAGTGCTGTGTAGTCAGGCAGTGCTGTTGAATTAGGGACTGCTGAGGTGCTGAAGGAGTGCAGCTTGGATGTGGGGTTGGACTCCTCAGGTGGTCTGTTGGGAGCTTTGGTCATTGCCCAACCAGTTGAATTTCAGATTACAATGCTAAATAGAATAGCTGAAAAGTTCATGTGGAGTTTTGCTGTGGAAAGGGAGGAAGGTGAGGGGACACTCTTCAGTGGAGTAGTTCAGCAAAAGCTATGTGCAAGGCAGCCTTGAGAAGGTTGTTGCTGTTGACACACAAAAATGCTTTTCATTAAAATTCCACCGAGATGCAGAGTATAGTTTGCCTCCTTTGTCTCTGCCCATGGTAGATATGTGCTTCCTATGAGACACAGTGATATGCTTGGGCTGTCCTTGATCTTCCAGAGAGTGTCACTTTTGAGCCACTCACCTGCAGCAGAGCCCACTGCACTTGGGAGGCTTTTTGGAACAGGGGAGGAAGGGTCTGGAGCTCCTCTGCCAGTAGGTAGTTACTGAAATACAGTTCCAAATTTGTTTATCTAAAAAATAATTTTTGTCTCACACCGTACTTTTACAAGAAGCTGGAGTTAGCCTTAGAAGGAATTGCTGAGGAACATGCTGGGTATCAAACTAAAACCAGCGCCATAGATGTCAGCACTACCAGCTGGCAGAACTCCTGGAAGGCTGCTGCTCCTCTGGGCAGATCTGGGCTGATGGATAGCCAGGTAGAGTGTGGGTTGTTGATGCGGCACAGC
Organism: Strigops habroptila; assembly: GCF_004027225.2. Lineage (NCBI taxonomy): Eukaryota > Metazoa > Chordata > Aves > Psittaciformes > Psittacidae > Strigops > Strigops habroptila. The sequence continues at coordinate 20,936,461 of NC_044301.2, forward strand.
TGTGCCAAATACTCCTGAAATGCTGAATTTGTTACAAGTAGGTGTTAAATCTCCAGTCAGAGTTGTGTTGAGCTGGGTACTGGTGTTCAAGGCATGCTTCTAACCCAGCTACCAGTCTGAGAAGTTTTAAATGCTGCTTTTTTTTCCATGATGGGTTTTGTCCTCTCGTTCTGCAGGCTGAGAAACTCAAAATGGTGACTCAGCTGACTGGACCGGTTATGCCGATCAAGACTGTAAGTGTGACTAAATCACATTTCCTGTGTGATAATTGAGACTTGAGCTTTGTGGAGAGGATTCTCCTGCTGTTCTGCAGCTCAGGGTTGTTGTCTCCAGACACTTTCCATCCTGGGTCAAAGAAAAGCAGGAATAGGTCAAGCTCATCCTTGTCTTTTGCCACGAGTACCTTGATCTGTTTGGTTCCTCAGTGCTGCAAAGCAGACTGCAAAGAACTAATTACTTGGAGCTCTGCTAAATGTGTTGACTGAGGAAGTCCTTAAATCAAGAGATATGTTTGTGGTTCTGGAGGAGAGCTCCAGTGTGTCAGGGTTCAGGTCCAGACATGTTGGTTGGGAATAATCATATGTGCAGTCACGGTTTATTTGTCTCAAACCCTTCGCTGCTTCCAAAAGGTGCTGTTGATAATTGCTAGTGTGTCACAAACCTGACTCAGATCCCATGTTGGGCTTGTTTGGTGGGATTTTTTTTTTCCCTGGTATGTTCTGGCCCTGCGCTGATGTGAGCAAATTGGGAATGGGTTGAAATGAGGTGCCTGGCTGAGCGATGTTGAGGGCAGGGCCTGTAGATGGCACAAGTGCTCTCTTCTTCACAGCAACATGGAGTGAGCAGTGGAAACGGAGCAAGATTAATTGTGTTAAGCTTTGGACATGGTCCCTAGGAGGCTCTGATGTGCACAGTCTGACTGTCTGTGCTCTCTCCCACCAGATTTTCAAGCGAGAGAAGGCTCGTGTTATCTCAGAAGATGAAAAGAACTTCAAGGCCTTCACCAGCCTGCGTGTGGCCCGGGCCAACACTCGGCTCTTCGGGATCCGTGCAAAACATGCCAAAGAAGCAGCAGAGCAGGATGTGGAGAAGAAGAAATGAACTGTTCTCCCTAGAACTGGCAATAAAAAAAAACGCGGAAACATGAGTGTGCTGTCATTTTAGGGCAAATGTATGGAACTGAGCTGTCCTGCTCTGTGGTGGGGGTGTGTGCTGGTGCATATTGTGGTGATGAAAGACTCTGAACTTCCCTGGAAGCAACACCTGCCTTATGCCAGTGCCCTGGGGGGAGGGCTCTGCTTTGTCTGCAGGGTTGCAGCCTGTATTCCCTCCCACCTCTCACTGGGTCTGTCCCTGTGAAGCACGGCCAAGCTGCCAGTGAGAGGGGATTGTGGGGGGAACTCCCCTCCCTGATGAGCTGTCTGCTTTCCATTAAATCAGTTCAGACTTGACGATTCCTACAGCTCTGCCTGTGGCTGTGTGTGAGGCAGAGCAGTTGGTAGGTGTCACCCCTGGGAGTTTGGCTTGCTTCTGGCAGCTGCTTGCCCCACAAGCCTCGCCCTGGGCCTCATGATGGTTGGCGTAGAGACCCCAGCTTCTCTTCCGCCCCTGGTATTCCTCATATGGATCTTTAAGCCAGTTGTGAGAGATGGATCTGTGGCACCAAAGAGGAGCCCTGCCCTGCCATAGAGAAGGGTCTGGGGGCTTTGGTCTGTCCTCATGGCTATTGGGGGGGGGGGTCCTGGGCTCTCCCTCCATGGGGTGGCTGGGGGGCAGCACTGTGGGGTCCTTTCCAGGGAGCTTCCCCTTTGCTGGCTGATCAGCTCTGGGGCTGTTCTACAAACCACCTGTGCAGTGTTAATGGAATTGTTTGTTTTCATTAGCAGGTCTGTGATGGAAACTTGGCTTGGATGCAATAAAGGGATGAAGTGTTCGAGTGCAGGAACCCGAGCACAGCTGGCTGAACCTGAGCTTGCTCACACAGGGCAAGAGCTGCCTGGGGTGGGGCTGCCTTCTGCCCAATTCCTCCCTGGCTGTGCTGTGGGAGGAGCAGGGAAGGAGGGTGGCCTATTTTTGCTGTGCAGGCTGAGGGTTAGCTCCCAAAGCACAGGGCCCTTGTGCTTATTAACTCTATCTGCGTTTTAATCCCTCTGAATATGAGCTAGTTACAATCATATTTCATAAAGCTGAGCTGGCAGCACCACAGCCCTGGGGTGACGTGGAGGGTGCTGGGGCATGGGGCATGGAGCATGGGTCCGGGTGCTCTGGCATATGGGGAGGGCACCGAGTGGTTTGGGGCATCCTGCCCTTGCAATGGGGTGTTGATTGAGAGTGTAGGGGCTTGCAACCAGGATGGGCCCTGGGCACCCCACAGGGAGCAGCTGGGGAGGGCGAGTGGCTGTGAGGTGCTAGAAGCAAGGGCAGTGCCGTGGGGGGCCTGCCTGGATCAGGAGCACCTGCCCTGGCACAGCCACCAGCGCCGGGGACCCTGGGGACCCCACTGAGCCCCGGTGCCCGCCGGTGGGTTCTGCTCAGATGCTGGCAGTGAGGCAGTGAGCGGAGCTTGTCATCTCCCTCTTAAGGTTTCGCTCCCAAACTGCAGCTTGAGTCAGCTGTGTGGAGGTGGCAGCGGTGGCGGCTCCCGTTGGCACACCGACCCCAGCCCTGTGCGGAGCCCAGGCCACCGGCACCCAGGTGAAGGGGTTCAGTTGGGCAGGGGGGGAGCCGGTGCTCCCTCCACTGGGGGATGCCAAGGTGTGCCTGTGATCCCAGGGAGGGGGATGATGCCCTCTGGAGCTGGGGCACCAGAGCCATGTGCCAGGGTTGCCTGCACCATGCATGACTTCGCTGGGAAACTGGCCAAGCTGGGCGTGCTGGGGCACAGGCAAGAGAGCAGCTCTGCCCCAGACCCTGCCCGAGCTAAGCAGCCCCCAGGGGCTGGGGCTGGCACAGCCCCTCAATGACCCATCACTGCAGCATCGCTTGGCTGAGTGTCACCATCCTCCAGGTGGAGGGTGGCCTCTGTCCCCAGTGTGGAGGAAGTTGCCCCATCACCCCAGGGTGCCACCAGCCCTGCCTGGGGCAGCAGGACATGGCCAGCACTACCAGCATTTCCCAGCTGCACCGACAAGGACCTGACGTCCCTGCTGCCTGCAGAGACCGGAGGAGAGTTTGTGCTCCCCAGCACCAGGACAGGTACCCTGGGGTGGGGGCCCAGGGCAGCCCCCGCTCCTGCACAGCCTCCCAGCCCCACTTGGGTGCTCCCTCCCCATGGGACTCATCCTGCCCCTCAGTGGGGCTGGGGCAGAGCTGGGCACGGCGCCACAGGACCCCTGCTCAGCCCAGGGGGCTGGCAAGTGAATGGGGGCACAGTGGCACCCGTGGGGCAGGCTGGTGCTTGGGGGTACAGGACAGCATCATGAGAGGTGTCCCAGCTCCGGCTCACCCCACTGTGTGTTCATGCCTTACAGGGTCCCCGTGGAGCCATTGGGCCTGGAACCGGCCACCCCACCTAGGAGGGGGTCTCTAGGGTCCCCTCCACCCACCGGGACATCCCACCTTGGTCCCCATCAATGCACCAGGGACCTGCCCAACCCCGCACGCCTGGCACCACAGGGCGATGTGCCCCAGGCATCATGGGTGCCTGCCTGGCTCCCTGACAGCAGCAAAAGTGGTGTCTGCCCCACTCCCCCCACATGCCCTTCTCCCATGGAGCTGCCTGCCCCACATCGTGCCTGGCCACCTAGCACCCCATAAGCACCGTAGGTGTGTTACCGCAAAAGTCGGTTGGAGAAACTCTCTGACTCAATTTGGAGTTTTAGAAAGCAGCATTCTTTATTGCAGCACTGGGCACACATACGAATCATTTTGCAAAGGTGACTGCACCCATTACTTGCTGACAGCAGCTATATATTTAGCATACTCATGCATATTCATAGCTTTCCTAGGAACTAAATATAATATTTGCATTCTAATTACACATGTGCTTTCTTGCTGAGTGGAGGTCTCTGGTGGTCACTGACAGTCTTCCTCACTGTGTTTACTGAATGACCTCAGTGCTTGCGCGTGCTCGCAAGGTCCTAGGGCTGAGTTAGCAGTTGGTATGTCCTTGCTTCTGTTCTGTTCCAGTCTCACTCCGCGTTGGGCGCCACTCTGCTATCTTGAAGGCTGGCATCCTTGGTCTTATTTACTGTCTCCTTAGTTGTTATCAGTCCTGTGATGTTCCTTCCCCCATCAGCCGAACATTCCTTTCTCTCTACGTGTTAGCAAGTTAGAACAGTTTGCTCTATTTTACTATGTTAAAGCCACACACACTGTTGTTAGTTTAAACCTATGATTTAAGCCTACAGGTGAGGTGCCTGAGCCATCCCTGCAGGCCTTGCTGGCCATCCTCTCCAAGGTGGAGCTGTGGGTGAGCTGTAAGCACCTCCTGAACCACAACATGCCCAACAAGTCTGACCCCTGCATCCTACTGCTGATGCAGTCCCAGGGCCAGTGGATGGAGGTAGGAGGGTGGGGGGCTCCACCAGCACCCCCCACAGTGGGGCAGGGTCTGGCTGTCAATGGGGGCGTAGTGGGGCTCAGTGCAGGGTGCTGGGCACAGGGTTTGCATTGCTGTGATGGGGACAGTAGCAGAGACATCCCCAGGGTGGCTGCAATGCCCACTGCAGTGGATGCAAGAGATGGTGGGGAGCATGGTTCAGGGTACAGAGCAGGATGCAAGGGGCAGGAGATGGTGGGGAGCAAGGTGCAGGGTGCAGAGCAGGGTGCACACGGAGGATGCTGGACGCAAGGCGCAAAGCTCATGGTGCCGGTGCAGGGCGCAGAGCATGAGGCTCACAGGGCAGGGCAGGACACTGTGGGACACTCGCAGCACATGGAGACAGCGCAGACATCTTGGTCAGAGCAAGGCTCTGGGGCTCTGGCAGGGCCTGGGAACAGGGTGCCCACAGTACATGGCTCCAGCACAGCTCCACTGCTCCGGGCCAGGGCCAAGGGGCACCTTGGCCACCTCTGAGCTGGTCTCACCCTGCTTGGGACCAGGACAGCCAGCTCAGAGCAGGGTCAGAGCTGGCACTGCAGCCATGTGCCCCTCACTGCACTGCACTGTGGGGTCCTGGTGCCGTAGCTGGCACTGGGGCTGGTACTGGGGCCAGGATGGTTCCTTCCCATCACTCCCCCATGGATTAGCTCTGGGATGGCACTGGCAGCTCTGCACTTGCTAATCACCACTGCTCAGCTGGTAGATTTAGTACTAAATCCTTCTGCATGTAATCAACTCCGCTCACCGGAGCCAGAGCTGGAGCCAGGGCGGGTGGCAAGGGGCCCCATGCCAGGCTGTGCCATGCTGAGCCGGCTGTACCCTATGTGCCACTGTGTGCCAATCCAAGCCATGCCATGCTGTGCCATGCCATGCTGTGCCATGCAAGCTCCAGATCCAAGAGGCAAGAGGGACCCTCCTGGGCCACCTTTCAAAGGGACTCTGTGAGCTGTCTCCTCCCTGTCCCAGCCAGCACATGTCCCCCAGCCCAGACAAGATGGTGGCTGAAGCCAGCTCAGCTACTGCCTATTGAGTCTGAGAGCTGAAATGGCCCCAGACACACTGGCAGGAACTGGCACCAGAGGGGCTGAGGTGACCAAGACCCAGTGCCACGTGACAGAGCTGGAGGCACCGTGCTGCATGGGTCAGACCTGTTGCACCTTGGCCACCCCACCTCAGAGGAGGTCCCCGGGGTCCGGGTAGTTTGGGTTCAGCAGATGCACTGGTTCAGGCACGAGGTGGGCAGGGGCCAGTGGCTGGCGGGGTGCCCTGGCCAGGATGTGTCCCATTGAGTCAACGCTGGCAGGTGTTACCGCAAAAGTCGGTTGGAGAAACTCTCTAAGACTCGATTTGGAGTTTTAGAAAGCAGCATTCTTTATTGCAGCGCTGGGCACACACATGAACCATTTCGCAAAGGTGAGCGCACCCGTTACTTGCTGGCAGCGGCTATATATTTAGCATACTCATGCATATTTACAGCTTTCCCAGGAGATGATTTACATATTCATGATATTTCATGAACTAATTATAATATTTGCATTCTAATTACACATGCGCTTTCTTGCTGAGTGGGGGTCTCTGGTGGTCACTGACAGTCTTCCTCACTGTGTTTACTGAATGACCTCAGTGCCTGCGCGTGCTCGCAAGGTCCTAGGGCTGAGTTAGCAGTTGGTATGTCCTTGCTTCTGTTCTGTTCCAGTCTCTGTTATCTTGAAGGTCTTGGTCTAATTTACTGCCTCCTTAGTTGTTATCAGTCCTGTGATGTTCCTTCCCCCAGCAGCTGGACATTCCTTACTCTCTACATATTAGCAAGTTAGAACAGTTTGCTGTATTTTACTATGTCAGTTTAAAGCCACACACGCTATTGTTAGTTTAAACCTATAATTTAAGCCTACAGAGGGATGGGGTGTATAGGAGGCTCCTGGAAGGCGCTCGGTGCCAGTATGGCACGGAGATGCAGAGCACCCCCCTGCCTGCCAGGGCCATGGTGGCCAGTGGCTGGTGGCCCCTGCCCTTGGCCAGCCCAGCGTAGGAGCACAGGGGCTTGTCCTGGGTACAAGCCTGTTGCTCCCACTCGATTTGAGCTGTGGCAAACTGTGGTCCAGAGACAGAGCATCCCCTTGAACTGACTGTGGGATTTGCCCTGATTCCTGGAGGGAGCAGTGCCGCAGGACCTGGCAGGGCTGGAGTCCTCTGGGACACACCTCCCTGCCTGAGCCAAAAATGGGGCTGCCTCTAAATGCTGTTCACATGGGAACTGGCACAGGCAGGTAAATGTGCAAGACTGGTCCTTCCTGGCAGCTGGCCAGCTTCCTCCATCTCTGCATCCCCGCATCCCCACATCCCCATGCCCTAGGTTCCTGCATCCCAGTGCCTAGCTCTGGGTGAGCTCTGGCATACCAAGGTCCTGGGCAGCTCTGCTTGCCCCAGATCCATCCCTGAGCTGGGCTCTGGCCCTGTTGCCCCCTAGCCAAGATCCCACCATGCAGGTGGACCAGAGCGAGGTCATCAAGAGCAACCTCAACCCCATCTTTGCCAAGATCTTCACAGTGGACTACTACTTCAAGGAGGTGCAGAAGCTGCGGTTTGAGGCGTATGACAGCCATGGGCACGCCTGTGGCGTATGAAAGGCACGGACTCAGAGCATCTTCATGTAGCAAATCACTTTATTGCCTATTGCTCTAGCTTTTATACCATTCTAGCAAAAGATATTTTTAGCCTATTGCTCTACCTTTTATACCAAGCTAGTTTTAGCACATCATGTTTAGTTCCTGGTTTACAGTTTTGTTTTTTCCAACATTCTTCGTCATTTCACAAACAGTCCCAAAATAACCAGTTCCTTATCTTTCTGTTCTCCTGCTCCTGTCCAGCTGGGTTGCTCTGCTTAATCACACAGTGTACTTTGCTGCTTCTTTAACTCTTTCTTCTCCAGCCAAGCAGTTACTTCTCTTGGGCAATAATGAAATAGTTTCCATCCTCTCCTACATCTCTCCCTTCTTTATTTATCTGCATAAGGGCAAGGTTCACATATAACTTTGTGTCCATAACCTGATTCATACTTCGTTCGATTGATTGTTGAACACAAGAAAAAAGACAAGGAAGACATAAGGCAATCATTAATACAGCAATTAGAGCTATTAAAATAAACCCTGCAATATTTTTGACCCATGGTCCAAAATTCCCGAGCCATGAAAACAGACCAAATCGTCCCACCCCTGATTTAGCTGCAAGTCTTTGTTTAAATCTTTCAATTTCTGGATACTCTTGTGAATCGATTCTGAGTGGTCGCTTAGATTCATGTAACACATTCCATTATAATCCTCTCACCCATGTTTAAATAACACAGACACAATCACGCTCTTGCTCAGCCTCCTCCATGTGCATGTATCTGCTCATCAGTGTTATCTATATAATATATAAAAGTGAATTGATATATTTTAACACACTTATGTGCCAACATTAAAAAAATGTGGCTATTGAAAAACATTTTAAAATTCTATTTTCATAAACCATATTTAGCAGTATTTATTGTTAAAGGTTAGCTTTATATTTATCAATACATATAGTAGATTTTATCAATATAAATGCTGGCTTTAATGAGACACAAAGTGTATTTGTTCTAACAAACACACACAGACACACAGATGCACATAGAGCTCTCTACATAGCTGTAGATCCATATCATGTATTTAGCAGCATTTACTATATTTTTTTATACACACGCACTATATTTGCTATAATACACACCACACCCCATATCATTAGAATTTACTAATTGAATATGGCTTTGAAATATATATTTTTAAAGCTTTTATTGTTTTAAAGGGGGTTTTTATGATAAATGCTGTGTATTATGCACACAATTTGTCATAATACATCCATATGCCTGCACACTCTGTGTATCTAGATGCCTATATACTGTTGCATATACAGCTATAAATAATATAAATATATATTCATACAGCGTACTTAACAGGCTTTAATAATCTAGGTTTATATTCATGTGTCTATAATTACATATTTTACTGTTATAAAGGTCTGTGTTTAATATCCATTATGCATTATGCACAATGTATGTTTGTTACACCACACAGATGCATGTGCAAGTGCTCACACATACGCACACGTGTGCACAGCCCTTACTCTCACTGCGTCTATTCATATAGCAATTTAATGATTGTATTTCCATATAGCATATGGAACAATTAATTTTAATAAGTTTTGAATTATTTTAACACAAAGGTGCATATAAAGATGTGGCGTAACTTCCACGCTGTTATGGCTGAGTTGTTGGGGTGAAAGAAAGAGAGCCTACCAAATGTGCAAGGCCCCCCAACTGCTCTACCTACTGAGCTAGCCATTACGATTTAAAAAGTTCAAGACGAATGTGGCTTTCCATAGTCTGTCTTGTGGGGAGGCTTGATCCCAGTTCCCCCTTTTTTTTTAGTTAACATGTCTTTGAGGGAGCCTGGTGGGGCCGAGAGACAGCTGGGCACGCCACCGCTACCCCCATGTCCCCTTGGTTAAGAGCTTCCCACCTGCAGTCCTGCCATCAGTCCTCCGGACCACACCCCTGCTTCCCTGTAAATGTCTGCAACTCAGCAGGAGGAGGAAACAAGTCCGGCTCCTTCTCCGGATCTACAAAACCAGAATCAAAGGGGTCCGTAGGGTCGTTAGGATCATCAGGGTTATCAGGGTCATCACCCGACTCAGCCATTTCTGAAAGAGGCACTTGCGCTGCGAGGATCGTCGTGGTCAGCGGTGAGGACTGCGATGACAAAGGAGGCGCAGACGGGGAGGCAGAAGGGAGGGCGGGGGGGCAGCTGGTGATGAGGCTTCAGGAGATTTTACCCCCTCACAAGCGTTAGTAGCTTCTTTAGATGTAACGGCATCAGCGGCAGCGCTGGTCCATACCTGGCAAAGAGTGGCCAGGATCTGCCACTAGGTTGCCAAATGCTTCCCTGCTGTGGGGTCCCAGTTTGAAGCAGCATCATGCAGCTGTTTACCAACAATTTGCCAAGTGGGGATTTGGAAAGTGCCGCCAGCTGAAAAGTCAGGCACTTTATCATGGATCCATTCTAACAAAGTCACAAGTTGTGGACCCGATACGGGCCGATGCTGAGCTTCAAGCAGACGGCGCATTACTTCCAGACTGCGCTGCTGATCTCGGGATAACTTCCCTCCCTTGGTTCCTGACCACTCACCTGCTTAACGGTGATGGGTGCACAATATCAAAGTTCCCGCGGCTCCTGGTTCAGTCGGGCTACGCCACCGGTTCGGGCTCCATGAGCCCTATTCATGTCCCTGTTTGGGCGGCCATTTGCGGCGTATGAAAGGCACGGGCTCAGAGCATCTTCATGCAGCGAATCACTTTATTGCCTATTGCTCTACCTTTTATACCAAGCTAGTTTTAGCACATCATGTTTAGTTCCTGGTTTACAGTTTTGATTTTTTCAGCATTCTTCGTCGTTTCACAAACAGTCCCAGAACAACCAGTTCCTTATCTTTCTGTTTTCCTGCTCCTGTCCATCTGGGTTGCTCTGCTTAATCACACAGTGCACTTTGCTTCTTCTTTAACTCTTTCTTCTCCAGCCAAGCAGTTACTTCTCTTTGGCAATAATCAAATAGTTTCCATCCTCTCCTACACACGCCAACGTGGGCATGCATGACAATGACTTCCTGGGGGGCATGGAGTGCACCGTGGGGCAGGTGAGCCCACGCCCCCCACCCCAGGGACACCCGCTGGTGGTGTCCCCAACCTGACCCCTCAGCTTTTGCAGATTGTGGCACAGAAGCGGGTGACAAAGCCGCTGTTACTCAAGTATGGAAAGTTCATGGGCAAGTCCACCATCACGGTGAGTGGCACCATGGGATGCATGGGTGGCACCTAGCTGGGACTATGGGATGGCACTGGACTGGGGTGCTGGGATGGCATTGAGCTGGGACATATGGGCGGCACTGAGCTGGGGCATACGGGGGCCCCCAGTGACACTCCTCCTGCTCTAGTTGTCATCCAGCCCCGCAGCCCCCCAAGCTCTTGGGGATGGGGAGGGCTTAGGGTCCCCACTGATGTCTGCTTGTCACCCTGAGGGGTGCCCACCATGCCAGGGCAGGCACATGGCACCCTGTCCCATACTAGGGGACCGCCCTCCCCATGCAGGCAAGGAGGGCAGGGGGACACAGGGGGACAAAGCCGTGCCAGGTGCTGAGCACCATGTGGCCACCTCTCCTTGCAGGTCATTTCGGAGGAGATCTCAGGGAACAATGGCTACGTGGAGCTCACCTTCCAGGCCAAGAAGCTGGACAATAATGTGAGCCAGGTCCTACAGGCAAGGAGCTGGGGGGAGCAGGGTGGGCAGGGCAGAGGGTGCTCTGCCCCATGTTCCCTCCTCCAGGACCTCTTCAGCAAGTCGGATCCCTTCCTGGAGATATACCGCATCAACGACAACTGCAGCAAGCAGCTGGTGTACCACACCAAGGTGAGGCCAAGCAGGATCCAACCCTCAGCCAGCCCATGGCTTCCTGGCCCAACTGAGCCCCTCACCCCACAGGTGGTGAAGAACAACCTCAGCCCCATCTGGGAGTCCTTCAAGGTCTCTCTCAACTCACTCTGCAGCTGCAGGAAGAGGAAGCTGAGGGTGAAGAAGGGCAATGGGGACCCCCATCCCTGCCCCCTTCTTCCCCCCTGCTCCTGGAGGGATGGGGAGGAGAATCAAAAGAATGTAACTCCCACGGATTGAGATAAGAACAGCCCAGTAACTAAGGTTTAATACAAAATCACTACTACTGCCACTAATAATAATGATAAGGGAAATAACAAGGGGAGAGGATACAATTGCTCACCACCCGCCGACTGATACCCAGCCTGACCCAAGCAGTGATCTGGGCCTTCCGGGTAACTTCCCCCAGTTTATATACTGGGCATGATGTGCTGTGGTATGGAATACCCCTTTGGCTAGTTTGGGTCAGGTGTCCTGTCTCTGCTTCCTCCCGGCTTCCCCTCCTCCCTGGCAAAGCATGAGACTGAGAAAGTCCTTGGTCAGAGTAAGCATTACTTAGCAACAACTAAAAACATCAGTGTTATCAGCGTTGTTCCCAGGCTGAAAGTCAAAAACACAGCACTGCACCAGCTACTAAGAAAATGACTGCTGTAGCTGAACCCAGGATAGCATGCATACCCCAGCTTCCTTGTGGCTGGAGACCCCAAGCCATTGGGAATGGTGCTGAGGTCAGTGCCAGGGCTGGGTGCAGTTTAGGGTGTGTGATCCACCCCAGCCAAGCGCTGCCCAGCCATGGCTGAGCTGTGTCCTGCCACAGTGTGTGGTGTGGGATTATGACTCGTGGCAAACATGACTTCATCGGGGAGTTCTTCACCACCTTCAAGGAGATGCAGAAGGTGATGGGGGAGAACAACATGGGCGCAGAGACAAGGGGATGTGGGGACAGCTTGTGGGGTCATCCTTCCGTGCCACCAGCAGATCCCATTCCAGGAGGCACCTCCCGGCTCCTCCTCTGGTTTTGGGGTTGTCCTCCTTTCACTGCCCCCCTCTTTGGGAAAGGGATGGTGTGTTTGTGCTCCTTGGGGCGAATCAATCCCAGCTGGGAGTGTGGAAAGGCGGTTGTGCCCTGAGGCTATGGGGCTGCAGGGCTGTGGGGTTATGGGGCTGCGAGGTTGTGGGGCTGTGTGGCTGTGGGTGGGGGGATGCCAGCATGTGGGGCCGTGTCCTTGGGCTGGGGGGCCACAGGCAGCGTGGGTGTGATGTGCTGCAAGTGCAGTGGGACTGCATGAACTCCAAGTACAAAATCAAGAAGTGCAACTACAAGAACTCGGGGGTCGTGGTGCTGCTGGACCTGAAGGTGAGCACCTGTGTGCTGTGCCGTGCCATGCCATGCCGAGCTGTGCCATGCCCAGCTCCTGTGGGGTGGCATGGGGCAGGACTGGCTGATGCAATTCCCTCTGGAAGATCCATAGGGTCTACACCTTCCTGGACTACATCATGGGCAGCTGCCAGATCCACTTTAAGGTGAGGGGCATCCCCCACCCTGAAACACCAGGGGCTCTGGCACTGGGCTCTCCTGAGTGGCGGCAGAGCCACTTGATGCCAGTGGGGACACTCCAGTGGCCCTACTGACCCTGGGGGGACCCTCACTGCCACCCCCCTGCCAGGTCGCCATCAACTTCACAGCCTCCAACGGGGACCCCTGGAACAGCTGCTCCCTGCACTATATCAACCCCTACCAGCCCAACGATACCTCTTCATGGTGGGCGAGATCTGCCAGGACTACGACAGGTTGGTTGCTCTGGCAGGTCCCCAGCGGCCAGGACACCCTGGTGCTGGTCACCTGTCGTGGTTTAAGTCCAGCCGGTAACTCAGAACCACGCAGCCGCTCGCTCACTCCCCCACTTCTTCCCCCCCCCCGCTCCCAGAGGGATGGGGAGGAGAATCGAAAGAATGTAAATCCCATGGGTTAAGAACAGTCCAGTAACTAAGGTATAATACAAAACTACTACTACTACCACCAATAATAATAATGATAAGGGAAATAACAAGGGGAGAGAATATAAAACTCAAAGGGGAAAAGGAAAACAATAAACACAAGTGATGCACAATACAATTGCTCACCACCCGCTCACCAATACCCAGCCCAACCTGAGCAGCAATCTGGGCCTCCTGGGTAACTCCCCCCAGTTTCTATACTGGGCATGACATGCTGTGGTATGGAATACCCCTTTGGCTAGTTTGGGTCAGGTGTCCTGTCTCTGCTTCCTCCTGGCTTCTTCTGCCTCTCCTCACTGGCAGAGCATGAGACTGAAAAGTCCTTGATTGGAGTAAGCATTACTTAGCAACAACTAAAAACATCGGTGTGTTATCAGCATTGTTCTTAGACTAAAGTCAAAAACACAGCACTGCACCAGCTACTAAGAAGGAGAAAAATAGGTGTTACAGCTGAATGCAGGACATCACCTTAGTGCTGGCACTGCCGGGGCTCTTTACACCCCTTCCCTTGCAGCAATAAGAAATTCTCAGCTCTGGGCTTTGGTGCAAGGATCCTCACCAAGTATGAGGTAAGGGAGTGGTTGGGGTGCTGGGACCCCAGGGATGCACTCATCCCTCCCAGCACCCTTGGCCATGACTCCTGTGGGGCTTGGCAAGTGTCCAGGTGGGCACTGGCTGCCCCCTTCCTCTCTTGCCCTCCAGGTCTCCCATGATTTCACCATCAACTTCAACCCCGATAATGATGAGTGTGAGGGTGAGTCCAGCTCCAGGGAGGCTGGTCCCATGGCCCCCCAGTGCCAGAGCCTGGTGCTGCCAGGACATCCCCACTCACCCCTTGCTTCCCCCACAGGCATCCAGGGTGTTGTGGAGTCCTACCAGAGCTGCCTGCCCAAAATCCGGCTGTACGGCCCCGCCAACATGGCCCTCATCATCTTCAAGGTGGCTCATGCAGCAGCTGACAAGGAGTGGACAAAGAAGGCTTTGGTATATACCCACTGTCCCTGGCCAGCTGGCTGGGGCTGGGCTGAGTCCTCGCATGCTCATGCCACTTTTGGCTGCTTCAACATCAGAGCCAAGTCCTTGTCCAGCTCCCCCTGCATGGGGCCGGCAATGAGGCTGGGCAGCCCACCCAAAGCTTCCCTCCCCCCCCCCAGCAATACTTCATCCTGCTGATCCTGATGGACGGAGTGGTGACGGACATGGCGGACAAGAGGAAGGCCATTGTCCGTGCCTCCTACCTGCCCATGTCCATCATCATCGTGGGGGGTGGGCAACACAGACTTCACTGACATGCAGATTCTAGATGGGGACGACGGCATCCTGTGCTCCCCCAAGGGTGAGCCTGTCCTCCGGGACATTGTCCTGTTCATCCTCTTCTGGGAGTTCAAGAACATGAGTGGGGCATTGATGATCCTCCCGTCCCCTCCTGTCCCCTCCCATCCCCATGGCAGGACTAAGCATCGTGGCACAGCAAGCCAGTGCCCCGCTAGTGCTTCTCTGCACACTGGGGTGGGTGGGTGCCATGGTGCCCCAGCTCGCCCATGTCCCCTGGTGTCCTCTGTCCCACAGGCATCACCAATATCCCTGGCGAAGTGCGTGCTGGCAGAGGTGCCCAAGCAGGTGGTGGAGTACTACAGGTACAAGGCCTTCCCCCCCTGCTGCCCGCAGCCAGAGACCCCTGCCTCCAATCTCAGCTCTCCCCAGTGAACCCCCCGGCATGGTGTGGGGACTGACGGGGTCCCCGCCAGGTCCCAGATCCCAGCCCTGCCACAGCCCCCTCCTTGCTGGGTAGGGGGGCACCGGGAGCCAGCAGTGTGTCCCCACTGGCACCAGGGACATGGGGATGGTCCCGGTGCCCTGGTGCAGGACACATTGCCCAGTCCCAATGCTCTGTGCCCCCCAGCCCGTTTCTGCTCGATCCCTGCTGTCCCTGTGGTCCCCTCGGTCCCCACTTGTCTGTTGCTGTGACATCATTTGGAGGCTGCATGACGAAACCCCCCTAGCATGCAGGGTCCCCAATAAAGCAACCAGCCCTGTGCCTGTGCCACGAGCTCTCTGGGTGCCAACACCAAACCTCTCTCCAGGTGCTCAGCGGGGCACAGGCACAGGCAGCTCTTGGGGTGCTGCCCATGTCCCCTCATGCCCCTCACTGTGCTGCCCAGCCCCAGCCAGTGTCAAGCAAGAGCTGAATGTGGCCCCAGCCCCGGCTGCTCCGGCTGCCCCTATATTTAGGGGGATTCGTGACTGGCAGCATGCAAGGCAGCGCCAGTACTTCTGAGCTGTGGTACCTTTGAGCAGCTGCCACTTTCAAGTTGTGTGGAGCCACTGTCCATCCCGCTGTGCTGTGGCCCCAAAATCCAAGCCATGGGAGCGGAAGCAGAGGCAGCGTCGGCACTTTCCTCCTGCCCCTGCCCAGCACATTGCCTCTGCCGAGTGCCACATGCCATGTGCTGTGTACCACATGCCATGTGCTGTGTGCCACGTACCATGTGCCACATGCCATGGGCCATGTGCTGTACTATGTGCTGTGGGTCACATGCCATGCACTGCATGCCACATGCTGTGCCATGTGCTGCATGCTGCATGCCATATGTATGTGCCCTGTGCTGTGTGCCATGTGCTGCATACTGCATGCCATACATGTGTGCCATGTGCTGTGTGCCATGTGCTGCATGCCATGTGCTGCATGCTGCATACCACATGCCATTTTCTGCATGCTGCATGCCACATGCCATTTTCTGCATGCTGCATGCCATGCACTGTGCTGCATGCTGTCTGCCAATGTGCTGTACCATGTGCCATGCGCTGTGTGATGTGTCATGCTCCACATGCTGTGTACCACGTGCCATGTACCACATGCCATGTGCCACCTGCTGTGTGCTTCATGGTATGTGCTCCACGTTACACCATGTGCCATGTACCCTGTGCTGTGTGTCATGTGCTGTGTGCCATGTGCATTGCCAGGTGCTGTGTTCCATGTGCTGCATACTACGTGCCATGTTCTGGATCATGAGCAGTGAGCTGCATGCCATGTACCACGCTGTGCCATGTACCACACAAGTGTGCTGTGCCACACCACTGCCATGTGCAGCACATCAAATGCTGTGCTCCATCTGCTGCACCAAAAGCCAGGTGTGTTCGCTGTGTGCCAACTACCTCCTGCCAAGTGCCATGTGCCGTGTGCCATGTGCCCTTCACCCTGTGCCATGTGCTGTGCGTTGCTGTCCCTGTGCCAGCAGATGCTCCTGGGGAGGTGTCATCCACCAGGGTGAGGTGTGACCCAAGGCCACCACAACAACTGAAACTGGGGCCCAGGGCAGGGGCCACCCAAGAGTGTGCCACACCAGTGTCACCGAGCTGGGCTCCGGAGCTGGGGATGCTGCTGTCACCAGGGGTGCCAGCCTGTCCCCATCCAGGCAGCCACTCACCCATCCACTGGGATGGCCACACTGAACCACCAGGACCCTCTGGCACTGCCAACACTCCATCATGCACAGATCACCCTGCCCGCACCTCCTCGATCCACCCGCATATTTATAGCTCCTGATTCATCTCTTATAAAGCAGAATAATAGACATTGCCATAGAAACCCAGTGCCTGATGAGGCTATGCTGGCTGCAGCTCTTGGCATGGGCAGGGGCCTGCCCTGGCACCCCAATCCATGGGGCTGGCTGGGTGCCCCACCAGCAGGTGCAGGGGGACCCCATGGGGCTACCCAATGTCACCGCGGGCTACACCCATCGGCATGGGGAGCAGTGGCAGGGTTAGCAGGGTGCCAGTGCCACCAGGCTGCAGTACCAGAGACCCCAGTGAGGGTCTCATTGCCTGCCCCCGGCTCAGTGCAGCCCTGGTGAGGGGTCCTGCTCATGCTGGGGCTGAGCCCTCACACACCACCCCCACCAACCCCCCCCACCCTGGTACTGTGCCACACTGACCCAGAGGATGATGGTTAATTAAGCCAGGGGTTAATTATTGACAGTGCCTGCGCTTCCCAAGTGGTTTGATACGACAATTCCTTGGAGCATGGCAGGACAGGGGCTGCAGGGCTGGGGGGTGCTCAGGGGGCTGCCTGCCTGGGGCACCCCAGGGTGCTGGGGGTGTGTGGGCACAATCTCTGAGTGCAAACACACCGGGGGGGGGGGGGCAAAGGCATCATGAGGGGTGCACTGGGGCAGGGATGGGGGGCAGAGGGTATCTAGGGGGGGAGGGGATTGCAGAGGATGCACTCTGGGCGCTTCTGAAGGAGCCAGCTCCATGCTGCGGGCTCCACCAGCCAACACTGGCATTGTAGAGTCATGCTGTGCTGCCATGGTGGGGCCTGGCTGCCCACCATGGCCCCCTGCACTGCCCATTCAGCCATTGCCCCCCACCAAAGAGCAGGTCCCCAGGGATGGGTCCCCCACCCTGCTAATGCCGAGTGCTTCCTGCTACCAGCGCTGCTGGCATGCCACTTCCCGCCCCACACCTGTGGGAACACACTGCCTGGCTGAGAACAGCAATAAATATTTATTTCCATGTGACGGAAGGGGGGTCATGGCCATGTGCCCCCACCCCAGGGCAAGGAAATCTGGGTGGATGGCTAGCAATATCCCCAGGGGGGTGTCATGCAGCCAATTGTCCCCCCTCTGCTGGACCCCCAGCCCCGGTCTCTGGGGTGATGCATGGGGTGTATAAGTTACAGGGAGCTTTGGCAGGGCTCCCTATGCAGGCTGAAAGGCTTGGCAGGTGGGGGGCCAGTTGCATTGTGCAGTGACAGGGCCAAGCAGTGCTGGCCTCCCTGGACCCCCCCAAGCCCATCAGGCCATAGGCCAGTGCACAAGCAGCTCCAAGTCACCCATGTCCTCCTGGTAGAGGCGGTTGAAGAGTGTGTTTTGCCACAGGGAATAGTGGTCCCACCAGTCCCCCATGACGCCTGCGGGACGGAGGGGATGGGGTGGCAGGGAAGCTGCAGCCAGGATCAGCTGTGTCCCCCGCTGTGTCCCCTCCACCCCATCCCCCCTCGACTTTCCTCATGAAGCATCCCTGGCTGTGGTCCATGATCTCGGTGGGGATGAGGGAGTAGTTGGCCATGGTTTTGTCCTGCATAGTGGCGAAGCTGCAGTGCTGCTCCAGGGCTCCCAGTGTCTCTGGTCCCAGTGGGCAGCCCAGGAAGGCACTGAGCTGCTGTACTGTGCTGCACAGGTCCTGTGGCAAAGGGGACAGTCAGACCCCAGCAGCCACAGGGACGGGGACAGGGACACGCCAGGGCTCACCTGGTGCAGCTCCTTGTAGGTGACATACAAGACGTCAAGGAGCTGCCACTGACCCAGCCAGCCCTTGACGTGGTCAAACCAGGAGCCGTAGTGCACTGGGGGGAGGCAGGAGGTGATGGGGAGCACTTGTGGCTGAGTACCGGGACACCCCAGCCCTTACCTGTACCTTCGAGGAACCATGTGAGGAAGGTGTCAAAGGAGCCAGGGTCGGGCAGCGTGGAGAGATCTTGCAAAACATTGCATGACCCGAAGAATGTAACTGTATCTTTAAGAGCTTTAGCAAGAAGCAAACAAAAGCATAAATAGTATCTTGACAGGTCTTGACCAGCCTTTCTCAGGAGTTCAAAGCACAGCTGTGTGTGGGAGTGAAACAGGAATATGTGATAGTGGTGGTCAATTTATGACTTGTTTATGGAACACCAGAAGAGGTCAGATCACCCTTTGTCCCGGAACACTGGGGCAGCATTCCTATGTTTAAGAAAGAGTGTTTGCTGTGTGCATAAACATCCTGTTTGGCTGCATAGTCAAGTTCCTGAAATGTAACTATAAAAGCAAGGCAGTGAGAGAAATAAACGATTTGGCTTGGCTTGGCTTGGCTTGGCTTGAGTATACGCTGAGTCTGTGTCTTTCAGCCTGCCACAGGGCAGGAACTTGGCCAGGTAGTGGAAGTGGTAGAAGGAGATGGCGATGTCCTTGGGGTTCTTGTCCACGTAGATCACCTGGAGGGGATGGTGTCAGCCCCATGGCCAGGGAGGATTCTGCTCAGAAAGCCCCCAGCAATCACCCCAGCTGTGGGAAGCCCTGTGGGCATGGGATACCCCTATGGGGACCCCCCAGACCATCCCAGCCCCTCACCTTAGCCTTGCTCTACTGCAGGGCAGGGGCCAGGACATGGGCGGGCAGGTGGGTGGTGATGAGCCAGCACATGGCCGTATCCTGCAGTGCCTCCCTGAAGTAGATCTGCTCCACTCAGGGTGCCCGCTCCCAGTTGGGGATGGTCTTGACTGGGAGGACATCCCTGTGGCTGAACAGCAGCATCAGGATCTCCTGCATCCAGGTGGTGCCTGTGGACACGGGTGTCAGGGCAGTGCCAGCCTTGTGCGTGGCACCACATGGCACGGCACCATGCAGCACAGAATGGCGTGACACGGCACTGCGCATCCCACCATGGCACACCATGGCATGGCATGGCTCAGCACAATGCAGCACAGTACCCAATGGCACAGCGTGGCATGGCACAGCATGGCATGGCGCAGATTAGCCCAGCTCAACATTGGATGGCTCGGCATGGCATGACTTGGCACGGCATGGCTCGGCACAGCACAATGTGGCACAGGGCAGTGCCATGTGGGACCCCCAGAGCCCCCACCACTGACACCAACTGGGGGCTGGGGACAGGACAGGGCTGAGGCAGGACAGGGGGTAGCTGCCCCCACCCACAGGACAGTGGGTTTTGGGGAAGGGGCCCATGTCTGGGGCTGGGGGTCCCCTGCACTGTGCCCAGAGGGGGCCAGTGGCTGCAGGGCTGTGGGGACCAGGGGGGGTCTTTCCTGGTGAGGGGCTGGCCCCAAGCCCGGCCACCTCCCAGGCACGCAGGCAGCTCCTGGTGCTGCTGGCAAGCCAGGGGCTGTGCAGCAGAGCTTGCCCATGCCCCCCAGCCCAGCCAGGGGGTCCCCAGCCCTGCCCCACTGACCCCCACATCCACCTGGGTCCCATCCCTGTCCCCCTGCCCCACCAGCCCTCACCTGATTTGGGGTAGGTGGCGATGACCATGTTGGTGGGGTGGAAGGGGAAGGTGACGACAAAGCTGAGGGACTCCTGGGTGTGGAGGTGGCCAGGCAGGGAGATGCTAGCAAAGGTCTCAGTCACCTCCATCCACTCCATGACCTGGCCGCTGTGGGGTACACAGCAGCAACCAGCCTTAAAGAGCTGCAAAAGAGGAAGCTGTGCCGGCAGGAGGCACATTCCTACCGGGGGCCACGGATCCAGCCACACTGGGGCCATCACCAGGAGAGTGCTGCCTGTGGGACTACGGGATGGCCCCAGAATTGGGATACCCCCGGGATGGGATGAGGGTCCCACATGGCCTGACCCACCACTGCAGCCAGAAGAACTGGGGGGACCAGGACACCCCATTCACTTGGCAGTGGGAGGAGCGCTGGGAGTCTCGCTGGCCGGAGTAGCCCACAGTGCCAGCCCCACGCTGTGCCCCACAGTGGGCTCCCCATGGCTGACACTGTGCTGGAGGAAGGGATTCCCATCCCAGCATACCCCAGGACAAGGAGCAGGGCTGTTCGTCTCCATGTGGCTCCCAGCAGCCCTGCAGTGCCTCTTGCCATGCACGATACCGCAGCCACTGGTGTCCCCACACAGGAGCCCCCGCCACAGGCGCTGGGCTGCAGAACCCACAGGTGCCTCAGTTTCCTCCCCACAATGCTGCAGTGGGCCCGTGAGGTGGGGGGAGCCTGGCACACACGTGGCACCATTGGCAGCCCCACAGCAGGGCCGTGCCTCCCCAGCTGCTGCCCCCAGCCCCTCCATGGCAGGGAGGCCTCGCCACATTGCCACGGGGTGCGCAGGCATTTGGCTGCTCCCCAGTGCCCAACACCACATCGGGGGGTGGCTCTGGGGTGGCTGGAGTCCATCCCAGTCTTGCTGCCAGCATGCAAGCGGAAAACGTATTTCACAGCCATTGCAGGCAGCAGCCGCCCAAGCATCCCAGGGCCAGGGTGAGTGGGGGACAGGGGTGCTGGGACTTGCTCATCAGTAGTTGGGGTGCCAGTGATGTCCACACTCATCTGCGGGTGCCGTTGGGTACCAGCACTGGGCTAGGGGTGCCAATGAGTGCCAGTGCTGGGGAGGCTGAGGCGGGGATAGGAGTGGCACTTTCCCAGCAAGAATTATCTGGGCTGCATTAGAGGGGCCAGGAGCATTCCCACAGCTATGTGAGAGGCCCTGCCACCCAGAGTGGGCTGTCCCCTACTCAGGCACAACGACCTGCCCTGGCAGCTCCTCAAGGGGTTCAACAACCAGCTGGGGCTGCCAGAGGCCAACCTCTTGCTGCTGAATGGCACCCACACCAACATCCCCAAGCTGTGCAGTGGGCACGTGGGTGGGTAGGTGGGATGGCGAGGGGACTGGGGACACCACGGGGGTGGCAGTGGCACGGGTCTGGGTTCCTGGTGCTCACTGAGTGCCACCATGGGCAGTTCTGATTGGCATACGTGCCCTGTGACACGCAGAACAAGGATATGGTGAAGCACATGCTGGAGCAGATCGATGTGGTGCACCACGTGTGAGCGCTGCCCTGAGACCCTGGAACAGCGTCAGTGAGCAGGCACAGGGCTGGGATAGGGGTGCCCTGGGGGACGCAGGTGCCCTGGGGGATGCAGGTGCCCTGTGGACACCCCAGCTGATGGAAGGGAAAGAGCTTGCCCCCCTCATCCGAGAGGATGTTGTAGTTGCCTGAGGAGGGGAGCCAGGGCCCCACTCCGCTCCTGCACAGCCGGATTGGCCTGGGCTTTCCCTGGGGAGGGAAGGAGAGGTCAGCTGTGCCCCACTAGCCTTGCCCTCACCCGGGATGGGGGGTCCAGCTCCACGGAGTGGGACCCACAGCCCCTCACTCACCCAGTGCCGCTACAATGGACTTGACTCTCTCCAGGCACTGCTCTGCAAGCTTCAGCATCATTGGAGTGTCAGGGGTGACCCCCTCACTCCCGTCTGCGGGGAGGGCAGAGTGCTGTGGTCACCCACCCCGGTGACACCGGCCCCAGACCGTTCTGCCATGGAGAAGGCACGGCAGCGAGGACCAAGGAGCAGGCCCGGGTGAGCCACCGAGGGTGCGGCTGGGGTCCTGCCTTACCTGCCGCCTCTTCCTGCAGGGCCTGCGCGATGAGGGTGATGCTCTTCAGGTACTCCATGTAGGCCTCCTGCCAGAGAGATGGGGATTGAACCGCGGCCCCCCAGGGGGAACATGGAACCCTGAGGTGCCCCCCCTCCCCGGGACCCCAGACAGCCCCGGCTGCAGCCCCGGTGAGGGGCCAGGCTGTGCCGGGGAGGGGAGGCAAGATCGTGCCCATCCCCGAGGTGTCTGGGCTCCGGGCGGGGCGGGGGGTGGCCCGGGGAGGGACACACCACCGGACACCCCAAGGACTCGGAGGAACCCGGCATTCCCGGTGCCGCCTGTGCCGGGGAGACCCGACGGGAGGCCGGGCCCGGGGTGCGCAGGGAGGCCCGGGGGATCCCGCCGCCCGCTCACCCGCGTCCGGCCGGCGCTGTCCATCTCCAGGGCGCCGCTCGCCGCCCTCATGGCGGTCTGCAGGGCCCGGCCTGCCCCGGGTCCCCACGGCCCCGCAGAGCCCCCACCGCCCGCCGCGACCATGGCGGCCGCCGCTCGGAACGGCGCGATCGGGCCGCGGCGCCCCGGGTCGGGAGCGCGGTGGGCACGGACCGGCGGCAGGGTCCTCCGGCCGACAGGGGGTGCTGCACCGGGCGAGGGGTGCCGGGCCGGGCCCGGCCCGCGGCGGCGGCGGCGATGAAGCGCGATCGGCGCGGCCGGTTCCTGGCGGTCCCGGGCGGCTCCGGTGCGGAGCCCCCCGGGCCTCGGCGGCTCCCCGGCACGATGGCTCGCGGGAATAAGGCGGCGGCGCAGCACGACCCCTCCGCGGGGTGGGTCCCGGCGGCCGCCGCCTGGACACGGCCCGCCGCCCTCGGCGGAGCACCGGAGGCAGGTGAGGCCCGGCCCGGGCGGGGCGGGGGGAACCGGGCGGTGGGGCCGCCTCGGGGCGGGAGCCCGCAGACGGGAACGAGGGGTCAGCGTCGCACCCCGCGGGCACCCGCCGGCACGGGCTGCGGGCGGGTCCTGGCGGGCGTAAGGTCGGACACCGCCGAGCTCTGCCGCCGTCTCTCTCCTCGGCCGGGGCGCGGACCGCCGCTCCCGGGGTCGGTGCACCGGCAAACAGGCCTGGGGTTGCCGGTTTGCGGAGAACGTCTTCACTTGTAAGGAGTAGAGGCTCCCGGTGCCGGTAACCGGCAAGGTAAGAGGGGCCGGGACAGCACGGCAGGGCGAGCGGGCGGGAGCTGGTTTTTCCCTCCGTCCTCCGGTGCTGCCAGGGGTTTGGCGGCAGCCGATAACCGAGCCGGTGTAGCTGCGGTGGGAGATAAGCCTGAGCGTGGAACGGTTCGAAATTGGGCATCTGAAGACCAACTGGGAGCTGCAGATGGGACCCGTGCTTGGGCAGATGGCCCGGAGGGTGCAGAGTGGTCCAGGAATTTTCCCTTATGGCACAACGGAGGGATGGAGCTGTGCTCCACAGAGCTGGGATGCCATTGGATGGGGAAGGTGTTGCCGGGTGGGAGAGCAGCAGTTAGTGAACTGGGAGCGGGAGAGCTCTGCATCCTGCCCCACTGCACCGGGATGGTCCTGCAGCACATCCCAGCTCCCTGCCTGCTGCTGGGCACCACCACCACCAGCTATAAATACTTTGGAGATAAATGCCAGGGAGGGAGAAGATCTGCTTAAGCCAAGGGATGATGCTGGCAAAAGCACAAACATGCAGGAGTGAGCCCTGGGAATGCCGCAGCTGGGAGGAGGTTCCTCCGCAGGGGCAATCAGGAAAATCAGAGACTGATTTTTGGGGTCAACCAGTTGCAGAGCAGTGTCCTGGTCTGCAGGGAAGGGTCACAGGGAAGGTGTCTTGCTTCCTGCTTGGCTTTTCCGTGCTTATTTTGAAGATAGGACTCTGGAGGCAGCCTGGATCAAGGGAAGGGGAATGTCTTCTCGTACGCTGGTGCCGTGGGACTGTAGCTGGCCATGGTACTCCTGTGGCCCTGTGGCAGGCACCCAGCGGCTGCATTCAACCTTTCTCTGGCAGGAATTGGCAGAGCCCTGAGCACTGGGTATTGTCGCCTCTGCCACGGGAAGTTCTCCTCCAGGAGCCTGCGCAATGCTTTTGGGAAGGTGCCGGTGATGGGAGAGAACTCGGAGAAGCAGCACTGCGTGGATCAGGTCTTCTTCACTGACTTCCAGCGGCTGGTCGGCGTGGCGGTGCGGCAGGACCCCATGCTCCCCCAGTTTGTCTGCAAGAAGTGCCATGCCCAGTTCTACAAATGCCACAGCATCCTCAGGACCTTCATCCAGAGGGTGAACACATCTCCCACAGGTCACACAAAGTCCAAAGGAAAGTACGTTGCTTTTCTTGCTTCCCGGGGGCGGTAAATTGCCATGTGTTGATGCCTGGTCCCTCTGTAACCCCCGAGACCCCACTGTGCTGTTCTGGGTTTTACAGGAGCAGCATGGCCCAGGCCCAGCTGGGCACGGAAGGAAGTGCCTCCTGCCTGGGTGAGTGCCTGCCCCCTTTCCCTTTTTTCCCCCTTCCTTTCTCCCTTTTTTCTCCTTTCCCTTTCTGTGATGCCATCAGCACAGGTCTGGGTTTTATGGGTGTTGAGGAACTCCCCAAGCAGAGCTGCACAGATGCAGGCTCACACTGGTGGCATGAAGAGTAGGCAGAGAGGGTTTGGGCAGCAGCACCAGGCCTGTCCCCACCACTGTCAGACATGGGGGACAATCAGAAATACACTTTCCACAATATAATTAACAATATTGGCAGCTGCTGGGGCTGCCCCAGCACATCTTTAGGGGGTCTCCCACCTGCTGTCTCTCACAGTCTTGGGGGAGTGGGTCCACAGCCCTGTCCCCTCCTGGGGGGAGTGTGTCCCTCCCCATGGGTGGCTGTGTCCCTGGTTGTCCCAGGGACTGACTGACCGTGCGTGTGCTGCCTCTCCCTCCAACAGTTGACCTGATCACATCCAGCCTGCAGTGCCTGCACAACCTGGTGTCATGGACGCACAGGCACGCCGAGAGCTGCACATCGGCGCCCAGCCTGCAGAGCGTGCTCTCCTCTGAGTACTGCAGCATCATCCGCGCCATCTGGGGCTGCAGCAATGGCCATGACTACATCATGGACACGGATTCGGACTGTAGCACGGTGCTTGTCGACAGCGCCTTGTCTGTCAAACAGGACTGGAACAAGAGCACAGCACAGCACTTAACTGACAATGGGGCAGAGGCAGACAATGCCAAGGCTGTTTCTGCTCCCAAACCCCAGCATGCTCCAGTAAGGACAACTCCTTGCCAGCAGCCTGCAAACAAGGGGAACACATCAGTGCCACTGAACACGAAGAATGAGCCACTGCAGAACAGGGATTCATCTCACTCACAACTGGACAGCATGGTCTCCTTGCAGGAGGCAGCCCTGCCCCAGCCTGTGTCACCACTGAGCAGTGCCACAGGTAAGGGATTTGCCTTCTGATCTCCCCCCAGGCCTCTGGGGAAGGGCGAGGAGCTGCAGAGCTGGCCCAGGGAGCGAGAAATGGTGGGGCTGGACCCCCTTCCCGGAGACTGTCATGGTGCAGAACAGTCACTGGTTCTCCAGCACCATATTTGCCAGCTGTTTCTTTCTGCTCAATCCAAGCCCCATCCATATGCAGGCAAGGAGGGGCTTCCTGCCCCACCTCAAGTGATGCTGAACAGCAGGAGCCCCTTCTCTCTGAAAAGGAAAGTTGCCGGGCTCATGGGTCGAGTTACTGTGGATTTACTGCTGAACTCCCCCCCCCCAATACCACTTCTAGAAGAGAGGGATTAAATTAACACTGATTCTGAGTTACAGAAGTCAGGCTGTGTTTAGCTCTGACAGCCGCTGCTGGAAAGGGGAACGGCAGCTGGGACTCCCTGGGGGATGAGTCTTTTGGGTGTTGTGGGGGAAACCGGAAGATGCTCAGGGGAACTGCAAGGTAAAGGCTCTCCCATCCCTGAGCACAAGACATGGAGTTTGGTTTAAATAATCATTAACTTGTCATGGAGCATGTACTTTTGTTTGGTGTGGGCCATGCTGAGGGAATCCGGAGTGGCCAGTTCCTTCCTGGCTTGGTTTTGCTGCTTTTCCTTGTAACGTACCATGTTCTCCTTCATTCCCTAGGACAGTTGAGTGGGAAGCAGGTTCTGTCCACAACATTGGATGAGCGGGTAAAAGACGAGTTCAGTGACCTTTCTGAGGGGTGAGAGAAGAGTGGGTTTAAAGTAGCGTAAATGTCTTTGCGAGTATGACCTGATCCGCCTCAGAGAGCTCTTTCTCCACCAGTGACCTGGCCCTTGAGGCCCCTTGGAACCAGTGTTGGAGGCGCAGAGCAGTGGCTCTGCAGTGGTGGGATGGAGCTCACACCACTGACACGCTGAACTTGCCACCTCCACTGCGGTGGGGGGGGGGGGGAGTTTGCACAGTGGGGTGTGTGGTTTTGCATGCATATGTGCTCTCTGTGTTGTCTGCTTCCAGCAAACTTGGTCCTGTTTCATTCCCTGCTCTGGGGAAGGAACAATGTAGGGGCTTACTTGGGCCTGGGTCCTGCTGCTCCAGCCCCTCGGAGCAATTCCCCTTCATGGCTACTCCAGGCTGGGGCTCCAGAAGAGCAGTCGGTGCGAGGGGTGGCACTTGGAGAGTGATTAAATGGGAGGTGGGAGGGACGCTGGCAGCTTAGCAGTCTATGATCAAAGATTTGGCTAAATCCTTCAAACATTGGTATTTAAAGTGAGGCTTGTAAATAACTGAGAACTGAGTCCAGTCATTCAGAGTCTGAAGTACGGCTGAGTGCAGATTTATTTTAGCGTGTCAGCTAAATCCATCAGCTGTCACATTAAAAGTGCCACAATAACTTATTGCCTGTTTCTTGGCTTCAGAATTAATTGCTCCTTGTATGGCTTAGGACTTAAAAGGAGGAAAAAGTAAAACCCAAACCTATGTGGTTGTTATGTATGAGGAAATACAGAATGACTTGCAGCTTAATTAACCTGCACCAGACAATTATATTACATTTTTATCTAGAAAATTACTTTCCCAGTATAGAAAGTGGTGGCAACATCCCTCAACAACCAATAGACCTTTTCAGTAACATCTGCTTTTGTTCTCCTGACAGCAGTTCAGTTATTCTTACAGAGATCTAGTCCTAAAAGAACCCAAATTTACTATTTTCTGTGTGCACCAGTGCTGTATTTGCTTGGGGAGCTTATGGAGGAGGAGGACACATGGAACCTCGGTTGCCATGCCGTGGGGGAGATGGATGTGCTGGGAATGGAGAACATGTGCTGCTGCTGCAGACGCTGGTGCTGAAGTGCCAGGGCGGTGCTATGTGGGTAAAGGGCATCTTCTTTCTCTCAGGGACTTCTTGAGCGATGATGAAAACGAGAAGAGAAATGTGCAATCTTCAGATGACTCCTTTGAGCCTTACCCCGAGAAGAAGTAAGGGGCTTGCAGTGTGGTGAGCGGAGTGCTCCATGGGTGAGTGGGAGGGCTGGTGCCCGCTCCACAATGGACTCTGCTCAGCTAACACTGTGTTCCATTGGGGCTTCCATTCCTTGCATGTTCCTGCCTGGAGGTCACAGTGATGCCCCTGTGTTCCATGAGCTCCCTGTCAGGCCTGAGCTTATCCCTCAGTTCTAGGCCCACAGCTCAGCTTGTGCACATGCTCCTGCTTTGCCAGGGCAAGCATCAGGCAAAGCTGTCAGACACTCAGGGACAATTAGGTAGGAGGACTAAAACCAAGATTGAGTATTAAACCACTGTCCTTGTTCCTTCTTGGAGGATTTCTAGCAAGAAAAGCAACATCAAAGAAGTAAAGAAGGCAGAAGAGCCCAAAACAAGGAAGAAGCCAGGGCCTAAGCCGGGCTGGAAAAAAAAGATCAAGTGTGAGAGGTAATAAGGAGGCGGGTGGCTGGGCAGTGCCCCTGCTCAGCACGCTGGCTGATGGCAGGGCTCTGCTTCATAGGGAGGAGCTGCCAACCATTTACAAGTGTCCTTACCAGGGCTGCACAGCTGTCTACAGGGGGGCCGACGGCATGAAGGTGAGTCAGGGTTTGCTCCTGTCCCAAACCTGTAGCTTTGAGTACTACAGAACCACTTCCACATGAGGAGAGGGTCCCCGAGATTTAATTCACCGCCTTGCTCTGCAGGAGGCAGTGAGTCCCTGGTTTCTCACAGTGAAGCAGCACTGATGTGTGAGCCTGCTAAGATGGTTTTTGAGGGATTCAAGTTTTTGGCTGGGGAAAATACAACCCAGTGCTTAAAAGCTTTGTCCTTTCTTTACAGAAACACATCAAAGAGCATCATGAAGAGGTACGGGAGAGGCCCTGTCCTCATCCTGGCTGCAACAAGGTGTTCATGATTGACCGGTACCTACAGCGGCACGTGAAGCTCATTCATACAGGTGTGTCCTGGCTGGTGGCAGGCATCACAAACACCCAACACTTGATTGCACAAGGCTTGTAGGTGCCGTGGCAAGACTCTGTGTGGGGTTTAGAACTGCCTGCCTTGCCTGTAAACCTGGAACAATCCATTGTGCGGGGGATGTGAGGCAGGGGGAGGAATTCAGACTCCAGCAGTAAGCATGGGCAGCTGCACATGTGCATTTCCCGTACTAAGAAATAAGCAGAATTGATGACTCTCCCGTTTTCCATTGCAGAGGTACGTAATTATATCTGTGATGAATGTGGGCAGACCTTTAAGCAACGCAAACACCTCTCAGTCCATCAGATGCGGCACTCGGGAGCAAAGCCCCTTCAGTAAGTGCACACCAACCCTGCCTTCGTAGCCGAGAGAAGGGTAGTGAAGTTCTGCTGAGCCCTCACAGTCACTGGCCTTAGCCCAGAGTGATTCTGTGACACAAACCCTGCCCGTAGCTGGCAGTGTCCTGGCTGAATAACTTTAAATGTTCATCTACAATGTGCTTCCTGTTGTTGAGCAAGTCTTACACATCCTTTTGATCCTGTTGCCCTTCCGAGTTCAGCAAGGGAGTGCTCAGCTACCACCAGCAAGCTGCAGGCCTGAGGAGAGAATCATGTTGGGTGACTGGGGTGGTTGTAGGAAATGCTACGAAGCTGTGGCTGTCTTGTGGGCTTATTCAGTGCAACAAAGAGCAAACACCATAGCCATGGATTCAGGCTTGGTGCTGAGCCCCTGCTTTGCCTTGCAGGTGTGAGATCTGTGGTTTCCAGTGCAGGCAGCGAGCTTCGCTCAAGTACCACATGACCAAACACAAAGCTGAGACAGAGCTGGAGTTTGCCTGTGACCAGTGTGGGAAACGCTTTGAGAAGGCCCATAACCTTAACGTCCACATGTCCATGGTGCACCCTCTGATCCAGATTCGAGACAAAGCCAAGCCACTGGAGCCAGAGCCCATTCTCCTCCTAAATACTTCAGGGACTTCAGAAAGCCAGGTGGTAAAGCCAGAAGTGACTGCACAGCAGGAGCCCACCTGAGGGGGATGGGGAAGCTTTCCCAGTCCAGCCCTGTAGAAACCATATGGCAGAGTAGAGACTTTTAATCTATGTTTTAGTCTCCCAAAGAACTCAGTGGAATTAGCTTCAGCTTGCTCAGAAAAAGCTTGTCTTCATGCTATGATTATCCATGCTCATGTCTGATTCATCAGTGTTGTACTAAGAGTCTGTCTAACCCCAGGGGAATGGATGTTCAGCAGCATCCTTTCATGGTCCCCTTTCTCCCCATGCACACAGTTGTAGAAACAGACTGTTCCCTGCCTGCAGGAACTGCTGCTGCCTGTACAGAAGTGGCCACATGTGGCTCTAAGAGTACACAGGACAGTGGTGTGGACTTTAAGCAGACTTTTTTTTCTGGATTAAAAAAAAAAAAAAAGATTCCCAAAGCCAAGTCTAAACTGAAATTTGTAACCTACTTTTTATTGTAAAAAAAAGCTTCATGGTTATGCTTGTAATAAATTATTTACAAAAGTAAAGGAACAGCAGTAGCGAAGAAGGTAGCACCTTATCTAGCCCTTCAGCCATAGGCAGGGTGTTCTGCTGCACTTGCTGGGCCATGCGCTGCCTACTGCCCTGCCTGTCCCTCAGAACAGGACCAGCTCTTTGTCCAGCTCCATGGCTGCAGAAGGCCTCAAGACATGCAGGAGGGTGGCTCCCAGCTCTGGGTCAAGTTCTTAACAGGTGGCCAGTAGCTGGGGGAGAGGGTGAATAGCATTAGACCTGCTCATGTTCCTCGAAGGCCAGAGCATCCTGCTGCTTCTCAAAAGTGCAGGTTTGTGGGAAACTTCAACACCTGCCTCTTTGCTGTGCTTGATAATTTCCCTCAAGACCAAGCATTAAGCAGTGGAAGCGAGACTGTGCGAGAGCAGTGTTTAATGTTGCTGAGAAAGATGGAGCCTGCAGCCCAGGTGAGGGAGGACATGGCTATAGCAGTGGTTGAGCAGCAGCTGTCCTCCACCACTCCCAAATGCATTACAAAAGTGAACTGAGTGTGTCACAGGCCCAGCAGCCAGCACCAGCACAGGAACAGTGCCCAAGAAAGGCTACATGGGCTGGGAGAAGGGGAAGGCAGGGAATCACAACACACCAGTTGTATATTTCCAAGGCTTTGGTCAGGGTATTGTGGGATCGCACCAAGCAGGAACTGCCAGGCCATGGAGATCACCTCCAAGGGATCCTCCTGGAGAACATGGAGAAGTGACACAGCCAGTCAGAGCCAAGCACAATGTCACTTTCAGCTCTCGGTCCCTGCCTTCAGAAGTGAAAACAGGAACCGCTAAGCCACACCTAGGGGCTGTTCACAAGTTAAGCAGATCAATACAGCCACCCTGAGATCCTGTACAAGTAAGGCAGTTTTGGGCAGCAGCTTCTCTCAGCCCTAAGGCCTGAGCAAGCTGCCTGCCTGCCAAAGCAGTTGCACAAGCTCCCTTTGCCTTGTATGGGAAGGTGGGAAGAAGGGGGATGCTGCAAGTGGCAGGAGAAGGGATAAAGAATAGGATTCGTGGTTCTCTTTCAAGACAAAAAAAAAAAAAGAGAGAGACCGTGCTTAACGCACATGCTCTGTGGGGTCTGGGCTCTGGCCCACTTTGTCAGATTGCAGCAGGTCTTTCCCTTCCACAAAGAGCCGAAGCAGCTGGATGTAGAATTCGAGCACCACATAGAGGAAGGTCTGCTCCTGAGTGAGCAGCTCATGGTGAAAGCATGGAGTGAGGCTAGAGGAGGTCACGCATCCCAGATGTTTTCTTCCTCAATGACTCTTCCTTCAGACTCTCCCAAAGGCAGACTATGTTTCACTGGAATCTGCTCCCTGATCCAATCTGTAGGTGACTGCACAAATGGCTGCATTTCAAAGCTGTGAAGACAGCAAAGGGACAGAAACAGGCATTCACAGGCAGGAGGGTGCTTAGGGCAGGCAGCTGCTGGAAGAAACTCGTCATCTTTGCTCCTTCGTTTAATAGCGTTAAATCATTTGGAAACTAAAGTTCCTCCTTGCTGGGGACCCTTTCTCCTGTGAAATACCATGTACATTCCCAGCCTGAGGAAAAACATCATCTAACAAATGTGAAATGCTACAAAAAAAGAGAAGAGAGATAGGAGGTTCTTGCACTACCTGGGAGGTGTGGGTCCCTGTCCCAAGTCTGGACAGGGAACTGAAAATAGTAAGTCATTCAGGTAGAGAAATAAAAGCTACTGTAGTGAAAGGGGAGATAACGTCAGTTAGAGGGAAATACAGGTTTAATCTGGTCAGAACAGAGGGCTTTCAGCAGGCTCTGTCTAGGATCCCTTCCTTCTGTCAGAACAAGCTGCCAGCCTCCACAGTACCAGTACAAAGCATTTTTAGGCAGCAAACCAAGATGATCAGACACATTTAGTGTCATGAGAATTCCCTCAGGGCTGAATTTACCTTTGGTGCTATTTTTGCTGAGATGAGATCCATGAATGAGAAGAACGGCAGAGAAACAAGAAGCTGCAAGGAAAAGAGACTGCCTGTTAGTTGTATCCATGGCGGTGACTCAGAACTCGCACTTTCCCATTGGGAAATAACATTTTACTGAGTATGTTCCCAGGATGGACCTGGATAAACAACAAGCACTGCTGTTCCTCCCAGGTGAAGGCAGTGTGTTTGGAGAGGACAGCCTGCAGCCCGACATTGTTCATTGCTTCTAAGGGTGAATTCCATACCAAATTCACTGTTCTTGAAGTCAGACAACAGATGACAACTTCTCCCAATGAAGGGAAAACTGAGTGAGCTACCACAGACATAAACCTGGAGGAGAGCTAGTGTTGGTCCACGGCCAGCATGCCACCAGCAGATGCAAGTGCATCATAATCCTGTCCTGACATACATTGGTTATCACTTTTCTGGATCCCTACTGCACAAATCAAAGGATAAACTTATTTGTGCTGGTAATCCAGTTGTAAAACTAACTCTCCTTTCTTATCTCTGTCTGAGAAAGGAGGGGGCTGAGCCAGACAGCACTTTCCATGCACAGCAGGTCTGTCTGCACATGCATAGTGGTCAGGGCAGGGAACATGGCAGTGAGAGAACTTTCCCTGGGTTCCTTGGATTTAACTATGGTGTCTCAGCCCCAAAAGGGAGTTAATCCCACAACACTCCCCTTTTTGACAGAGATTTGACACTTAATGCTGTCACTTGAAGGGATTCAGCACCTGACCCCTCACCAGTACCGTGCATGGGACCAAGTCCCCAACAGAGATCTGTGCAATCCCACTGATACCAGAGCAGCAGTTGAGGGTCTGAGCTGGGGCCTGAACACCAGTGAGCTGCTGGGACCCCCACTGTTCTCACTCTTCCTGGCATCTTCCTCCTATCTCAAGGCAGATTTTTGAGGTGAAAGCTGCTGTTACTCCACATGTACTAAAATGCTCACATCAACTCAGCGACACCAGTTTCTGACTAGCAGCTTTTGGCTCTCGGCCAGTATAAACAGTGGAGGAGTCAATCCCATAGCAAGAGGAACTGCTACCATCACTGCTACCCCAAGCAATAAAACTGAAGAATAAATAGTAAGGCAGAGGTTCCATTTCAACAGTGTTTGCCTGTGAATGTCCTAATACGGGGGCACTCCCCATATGGAGCTCTGGTCCCAGCTATCCCCTGGAAGATCAAGAGATAGCACTGCCGGGCAGCAGCCCAGCTCCCTCCTCAGCAGGGCACTTCAGAGAATTCCCATGCACTGAGGGCATGGAGCATGGAGAAGTGGCAGAGGCATTTCCTGGAACAGACTTGGGAAAATCCTCTGGAAATCTCTTCCTAGGATTCCCAGCACATCCTCCCAGAGCCCTTAAAATATATGCACTCCTGTCCCACAGACTTTCTGCATCTCCTTAATCTTCCAGCCAAATTGCCTGAGCTAAAATCCACTGGGACTGCTCCTTTGTCAAAGGGAGAGGTGATCCTGGCATGCCATGGATTGAGCTCTCAGTCTCTGCAGCACTCTCTCCAGCTTCAGTTTTTAAAGCAGCTGACTCCTGGCTTCACAAAGGAGTCAGTATAGAGTTAAAAGTTAAAGTTTGGAACAGCTTTGCCTCTAGGATAAGTATTTAGCAACTGGTAATTTGCAGCTCCATTTTATCAACTAGTCACCAGCAAAATTTCACAACAGTGTTTAGCAGGGGCACAGCAGTATCTCAGAACAACCATTTCTCAGCGAAAGACATTCTAGTTTTCAAGTGTAGGGAACAGCAGATGCTTAAAATGTGCCCAGTCTTGCCTGTTCTGTGTCAGTCCCCAACCTCTTCAGTGCATTTCTCTCTTGTCCACACGGTGACTGCTGCTGAACAGTACAATGGAGGAAGGCAGCCGAAATCCAAGGAGGGCCAGAGGGAGGGAAGACCACTCCTGAAGAAAGGAAGCTAGGAAATAAAACCAGCATGTTATGGGTTTGGAGAAAAACAAGGGGGGGGGGGGGGAAAATCAACTGTGAATGAGGAGGAAATCAGGAGCTTGGGCAAAGGTGTAAGTTTGTGACCAAAAATTCTTCATTCAAATTTTTTCCCCTGCAGTTGGATGCTATATGGAGACAATTAAAAAAAAAAAAAAAAAGTCCAGAAGCAGGCAGAAGCATTCCCAAATCTCTTATCAGAGGTTGGACAGGTCATTATCTGTATACTTTACTACAGAAGCAAGTGATTGTCACCTGCAATAACCTGCAAGGAGATTCTTACACTAAATTCCCAGCTTTTGGAGAAAAGTAGCAGTCTGCTGAACAGACAGCATAACAGGTAAAGAAGGAAGCATACAGCAGAGAAGCAGTGGGTAGTTTCAGGAGACTAGAGATTTGCCAAATCAGGGAGCAAAGGGTGCGGCAGCTTA
Organism: Strigops habroptila; assembly: GCF_004027225.2. Taxonomy (NCBI): domain Eukaryota; kingdom Metazoa; phylum Chordata; class Aves; order Psittaciformes; family Psittacidae; genus Strigops; species Strigops habroptila. Next base: position 20,970,911 of record NC_044301.2, read on the forward strand.
AGCAAATCACTCAACACTGTGCTAAAGGCTATATTTCCAGTGTTTCTCAAACAAGGACTCTGCCTTCCGGTCTCCTCTAAAAAGATTATTTTCCTTATGGTGAAACATTCTGACCCATATTACACAAAAGACCAGACTAAATAATTATAATGACACATTTTGAGCTTAAACTCTACAAAGAAATCTGTATATAGCTGTCCTACAAGCCTCAGTCCACATTAGCATATCATGCTGCCTGCTGAAACCCAGCCTGGCTCAGAGAACAGGCCTCCTGGGTGCCTATCCCTCAGAGAGCAGGTTCTCCTGCCACAAATCCACACCCAGTTCCTCATATATGCCTGGTAACTGAGGACTTCAATTCCCTCAGTCTTTCCAGTTCTTCTGCAAGTGGAACCCCATAGAGTCTCTTCCACTGAGAGCAAAGTACTGGCTCCAGCCTCAGCCACCAAAGCTAGAAAGACAGACAGAAACCAGCAGTTAGTGGTGGAGCACTCAGTAGTTGTCTGCAGTCAGGTATGCACAATATCTCAGCCAGGTACACAGAGAAAGAAGTGTCCATCCCCTCCCCTTAAGCTGCCTTGGAGAAGAAGGAAATTAAGCAGCCGTCTACCTTGCCTGGTCTCAGAGGATCCTTCTGTTGTGGGGTTGCTGAAGGTCGAAGAACAACAAGTGCCAATTGCGACCACAACAGTGCACCGGCAGCAATATCGCACCAACCGAGACTCCCTGATTCCCATCCATAAGCTGATCCGTAGACAGGAGAGCCAAGGAGTGATCAGCAGGACCCGCTCACCCTTTAATAGCCCCATATGGCCAGTGCAAAAGTCTAATGGAGAGTGGAGACTAACAGTAGACTATCGTGGTCTGAACGAAGTCACACCACCATTGAGTGCTGCCGTACCGGACATGCTAGAACTTCAATATGAACTGGAGTCAAAGGCAGACAAGGGGGATGCCACAACTGATATTGCCAATGCATTTTTCTCAATCCCTTTGGCAGCAGAGTGCAGGCCACAGTTCTCTTTGACTTGGAGGGGCGTCCAGTACACTTGGAACTGACTGCCCCAGGGGTGGAAACACAGCCCTACCATCTGCCATGGATTGATCCAGACTGCACTGGAACAGGGGCAAGCTCCAGAACACCTGCAAAACAGTGATGACATTATCATGTGGGGTGATACAGCAGAAGACGTTTTTGAGAAAGGGAGGTAAATAATCCAAATCCTGCTGAAGACTGGTTTTGCCATAAAACGGAGTAAGGTCAAGGGACCTGCACAGGAGATTCAGTTTTTGGGAATAAAATGGCAAGATGGATGTCGCCAGATCCCCACAGATGTGATCAACAAGATAACAGCAATGTCTCCACCAACTAACAAGAAAGAAACACAAGCTTTCTTAGGTGTTGTGGGGTTCTGGAGAATGCACATCCCAAATTACAGTCTGATTGTAAGCCCTCTCTACCACGTGACCCGGAAGAAGAATGATTTCAAATGGGGCCCTGAGCAACAACAAGCCTTTGAACAAATTAAACAAGAGAGAGTTCATGCAGTAGCCCTTGGACCAGTCTGGGCCGGGCCAGATGTGAAAAATGTGCTCTACACCGCAGCCGGGGAGAATGGTCCTACCTGGAGCCTCTGGCAGAAAGCTCCAGGGGAGACTTGAGGTCAACCCCTTGGCTTTTGGAGTCGGGGATATAAAGGATCCGAGGACAGCTATACTCCAACCGAAAAAGAGATTTTAGCAGCCTATGAAGGGGTTTGAGCTGCTTCAGAAGTGATTGGCACTGAAGCACAGCTCCTCCTGGCATCCTGGTTGCCTGTGCTGGGCTGGATGTTCAAGGGCAGAGTCTCCTCTACACATCATGCAATCGATGCTACATGGAGTAAGTGGGCCGCACTAATTACACAATGAGCTCGAATAGGAAATCCCAGTCATCCAGGAATTCTAGAAGTCATCATGGACTGGCCAGAGGGCAAAGATTTTGGAATGTCACCAGAGGAGGAGGTGATGCGTGCTGAAGAGGCCCCACCATATAATCAACTGTCAGAAAGTGGGAAGCAATATGCCTTGTTTACTGATGGGTCCTGCCATATTGTGGGAAAGCATCGGAGATGGAAGGCAGCTGTGTGGAGTCCCCTACAATAAGTGGCAGAAAGTGCTGAAGGAGAAGGTTAATCAAGTCAGTTTGCAGGGGTGAAAACCATCCAGCTGGCCTTGGACATTGCTGAACGAGAAACATGGCCAGTACTTTATCTCTATACTGACTCATGGATGGTGTCAAATGCCCTGTGGGGGTGGTTGCAGCCATGGAAGCAGAGCAACTGGCAACGCAGAGGTAAACCCATCTGGGCTGCTTCATTGTGGCAAGATATCGCTGTCCAGGTGCAGAACCTGGTGGTGAAGGTACGCCACGTAGATGCTCATGTACCCAAGAGTCTGGCCACTGAGGAACACCAGAACAACCAACAGGTGGATAAAGCTGCTAAGATTGAAGTGGTTCAGATGGATTTAGATTGGTAACATAAGGGTGAATTATTTTTAGCCTGGTGGGCCCATGACACCTCAGGCCATCAAGGCAGAGATGCAACATATAGATGGGCTTGTGATCGAGGGGTGGACTTAACAGTGGACCCTATTGCCCAGGTTATTCACAAATGTGAAACATGTGCTGCAATTAAGCAAGCCAAACGATTAAAGCCTCTCTGGTATGGAGGACGATGGCTGAAGTACAAGTATGGGGAGGCCTGGCAGACTGACTATATCACACTCCCACCGACCTGCCAAGGCAAGTGCCATGTGCTTACCATGGTGGAAACAACCACCGGATGGCTGGAAACATACGCTGTGCCCCATGCCGCTGCCCGGAACACTATCCTGGGCCTTGAGAAACAAGTCTTGTGGTGACACTGCACCCCAGAGAGAATTGAGTCAGACAATGGGACTCATTTCCGGAACAACCTTATAGACACTTGGGCCAAAGAGCATAGATTGAGTGGGTGTATCACATCCCCTACCATGCACCAGCCTCTGGGAAAATCAAACGGTACAATGGGCTGTTAAAAACTACCCTGAGAGCAATGGGTGGTGGGACTTTCAAACACTGGGATACACATTTACCAGAAGCCACCTGGTTGGTCAACACGAGGGGATCTGCCAACAGGGCTGGCCCAGCCCAATCAGAACTTTTACTTACTGTAGAGGGGGATAAAGTTCCTGTGGTGCACATAAAGAATTTGTTGGGGAAGACAGTCTGGGTTATTCCTGCTTCAGGTAAAGGCAAGCCCACTCGTGGGATTGCTTTTGCTCAGGGACCTGGATATACTTGGTGGGTAATGCGGGAAGATGGGTAAGTCTGATGTGTACCTCAAGGGTATTTAATTTTGGGGGAAACCAGCCAATGAACTCAATTATATGCTGTTGCCTGCTATATAAAACTTCTCTAGCCCATCACCTAAATTCCCATCTCCATCACTCTGGGCTTTGAAAAGGAAATATGTGCTGCCAGGATCATCAGCAGAGAATAAAGTCATGGGAAAAGGCAGCAGTAGCTGTGGGAGTCTCCCAGAACCGTCCTCAGGTCACCATCGACTGACCCTGACTTCCCTCTGATCATCACCCCAACAAAGAATGAACTTTGATGAAACCAGATGAGCTCAGCTGTGACCAGACTAATTCAGCGGTGTTGTCAGCAGGCAATAATCCAACACTGTACACCATCTCTCCTGCCATGAAAGACTGTTACAAGAGATGAAGCCTAACATCATCAACTGAATGAATTCAGCAATCTTTATAGGTATGGTCCATGGATTAAGGAATGATATCTGTCTCTTTTTTTGTGTGTGTGCATGTGTGTGTGCATATATATATATAAGGAGACACACAGCGATGGTATATTGAAAAAATGTGGGACCTGAGCATGACATGAGTGGTATGGAATAAAAGGTGGATGCTGTCCTGGGTTCAGCTGTAATGGTTATTTTTCTCCTTCTTAGTAAATGGTGCAGTGCTGTGTTTTCGACTTTAGTCTAAGAACAATGCTGATAACACACTGATGTTTTAGTTGTTGCTAAGTAATGCTTACTCTGATCAAGGACTTCTGTCTCTCATGCTCTGCCAGTGAGGAGGGGCACAAGAAACCGGGAGGAAGCAGATACAGGACACCTGACCCATACTAGCCAAAGGGGTATTCCATACCACAGCATGTCATGCCCAGTATATAAACTGGGGGGAGTTGCCTGGAAGGCCCAGATTGCTGCTCAGGTCGGGCTGGGTATCGGTCGGCAGGTGGTAAGCAATTGTGTTGTGCATCACTTGTGCTCATTGTTGGTTTTTTCCCTTCCCTTGTTAGTCTTATATTTTCTCCCCTTGTTATTTCCCTTATCGTTATTATTAGTAGTAGTTTTGTGTTATACTTTAGTTATTGGACTGTTCTTATCTGAACCCATGGGGTTTACATTCTTTCAGTTCTCCCCATCCTGCCCAGAGCTGTGGGGGGGAAGAAGGCAGGGAGTGAGCAAGTGGCTGTGTTTCTGAGTTACTGGTTAGGCTTAAACCATGACACAATCCTGGAATGGTTTGGGTTGGAAGGGACCTTAAAGCTCATCCAGTTCCAACCCTCTGCCATAGGCAGGGACATCTTCCACTTGACCAGGTTGCTCCAAGCCCCGTCCAACCTGGCCTTGAACACTGCCAGGGATAGGGCAGCCACAGCACTGTGCCAGTGCCTCACTACCCTCACAGGGAAGAATCTGTGCTTTATGGACTATTTGGTTGCTTTGCATGTAACAACCATCTCCCCCAGAGCTGGAATCAGCAATACGAAGGATACTAAAACACTCTACAATTTCCCAAATGCATTAAGAGTTAGTTCCCCCGCACTTCACAGTTCGCATTAAATGAAGTTTAAGACAAGTGCTCTGAACTGGTACTTCTCTACCGATGAAATAAGAACAGTTACTGATGCGGAGAAAAGCACAATGAGACATTTTGTTTGACACGCTGTTAGAACATCATTGATCCATTTTGCAAATTCTTCACAGTCCAAGCTGGCATTAAGCAGGCCCTGGAAAGGGATAAATTACATGATGACTACACATGTCTTTGCTGCTTTGAAGTATCTTACCAAGCCGTGTGTAAACTAATCAAAGATAACTGTAGGGGTCAGCATGGCCCAGCAAAAGAAACGTGTCCAACAGCTTCTCTTTCCCCCACCAGCTTTGGTGTGTTGTATTAAAATTAACCTCTATCACTACTTCCTCCCACTACTTCTCTGCATTTTCCTGGATTACTGCTTCTCTTTTTGGAATTTATGCCAGCGATTTTCAAAACGAGTACAAATAGGACATCTCATTTCCAAGAATAGCATATAGTCGGGTATCTGGTGAAGAAACATCTACTCTGGCTAGCAGGGACAGTGGGGCAGAATGACAAAAGCAGCAGTTACCCTGAAGAAGTGAGCAATGATGTCATAGGAGAGTGCATACCCTCTGGAACAGACATTCTTCTGTGGGAAGAGGAGAGATGAAAAAAAATCATTCCTTCCCTTTTGAATTATTATTTTCTTTGAACATTTTGGGTGTCTGGCCCAACAGGACTCAGCACAAAATCACCTGTGAGCATCAGTTCAGACTGCAAAAATTTTGTTTCTATATAAAGCAACACCACTGACTAGGTGGTGATTTACAGTCCAGCATGTCGTGGTTTGAGCCCAGCCGGTAACTCAGAACCACACAGCCACTCGCTCACTCCTCCCCTTCTTCCTCCCCCCGCTCCCGGAGGGATGGGGAGGAGAATCAGAAGAATGTAACTCCCACGGGTTGAGATAAGAGCAGTCCCGCAACTAAGGTATAATACAAAACCACTACTGCTACCACCAATGATAATAATGATTAGTGAAATAACAAGGGGAGAGGATACAATTGCTCACCACCCGCCGACCGATACCCAGCCCGACCCGAGCAGTGATCTGGGCCTTCTGGGTAACTCCCCCCGGTTTATATACTGGGCATGACGTGCTGTGGTATGGAATACCCCTTTGGCTAGTTTGGGTCAGGTGTCCTGTCTCTGTTTCCTCCCAGCTTCCCCTCCTCCCTGGCAAAGCATGAGACTGAGAAAGTCCTTGGTTGGAATAAACATTACTTAGCAACAACTAAAAACACCGGTGTTATCAGCATTGTTCCCAGGCTGAAAGTTAAAAAAACACAGCACTGCACCAGCTACTAAGAAGGATAAAAATGACTGCTATAGCTGAACCCAGGACACAGCACCAGAAAGCAAATCAGATGGCCCTGCTCACCACATGTGGCTGGCAGAAGCAGTTTGATTAAGTCTTGGAATGAATGGAAGTTTTTGGCTGTGCCTAATATGACAGTGCAAAAAGGCTTGAAAAGGCCAGTCAGGATGAATAAACAGAAAGGATAGCTATCCTCAGAGCACAAAACAGTGATTTGGGGGACCTACAGGTAAAGTGATCTCCCAGGAAGCTGCAGAGATATTTCTGAAGGTTTCTCTAGTGTACGTAACACAGGAGGATGAGCAGGATCTCACTTTACACAGAGCAAGTTAGTTTAACACCCTGGCACAACAGAGAAATTGGAGAAGATCATGCTCAGTTCCTTCTAGGCCTCCCCGAGAACACTGCAGGTTTTTCTCTAACCCATTGTAATGGATGGGAACCTAGCTGTGAGTTGATTCCCTCTCATGACTGAGAACCATAACAAAGGATGTTGTTTGCCACAGTGTATTCAGCAGAGTATATATGTTTGTGTTCATCATGACTGTTTGTCTGAAAGAGGCAGGAAAACACAGGTGTGCAGCTGTTCTATGACCTTCACACTTGGCCGCGCTGGGGTGCCTGGCCAATGCTCTGAGTGGACAAGGGTGAGATCATGAGAAACTGCACAGTCCCAGGAGTAAATGATTAGAGATCTGGCATAAAGCCGGTTGTTTTGATAAGGGTATAAAAGCGGGACCCTCTTGTGGCCATGAGAGAAGCCTCACCTATGGGTGGACACACCGCGTAGGAATTTTCCCAATTACCTGAGACTCCTGGCATCGTCTGCAACGGGGCTTCCCAGCTGAAAGTGTGGGCCTGGATGATGATTCAGTGGTAATTGGTGATGTATTTCTTCTTAATCTCTGTTCTTTCAATATGATAATGATTTAATGCATTGCTAACTCTCTCCGTTACTTTACTTATATACCTATATCTCTGGTTTGCTTTATTCTACTTATTCACTATATAGAGAGAGATATTTACCTAGTTCACATTAGTGTGCTTGCTTTAGTGTGCTTATTAACTTTAGCGTGCTTGTTTAATAAACTCTGCATATTATACAGCTAGTGTGTGGTCACTTTGTGGCGTACCCTGTCTGTCAGCAGAACATTTTGGCGTAGTTGGCAGGATACGAAACAAAATGGCATTTTTTAAGATAAAGAAAAAGGTTCCTAAGACGGTGGAGCTGGATACCCCTGGCTGGGAACAATTACCTTATCGTAACATAGCTGCTGAATGGTCGTGTTATGGTTTATGTGAGAATTGGAACTCCTGTTTGAATGAGGCAAACCCTCCTGATGTAGTTAAATGTTTGCAAAAAGTATCGGTAGAAAAAGGAGAGAAGTTAATTGCTCTGGGAAGATGGGGGTGGATTCTGCTGGCTGCATACCGAAAGCAGCATCAGCGGGGAGAGTGAATACAGAGGGAGAAGATGGATTTGTAGAAACAAGTTTGTGAATTGCAGGGAAAAATAGTTATGTTACAATGCCAAAATCGATTACTAACTGATAAACTGGACACTTATCAAACGGTAGCAGAAAAAGAGGCTGTTCATTTTGCCCAGGATAAATATAGAAAAGGAAGAGGTCAAGTAAACCAGCAAAAAGTGCATGCAGTGATTGTGGAGGCAGGAAGGAATTGGGACCCTGAGAAATGGGACGGAGATGTGTGGGATTCAACCGATGTGGATAGTAGTCCAGAGGGTGAGGTGTTTGTTGAAGCAAAGCCAATATTACAGAGAAAATTGGAACATGACCCTCTAGGTCATCCGTTTAGGCAGTACATTTTAGAAGATTTCACTGAACACAAAATTAATGACATTATGGACAGGTTCAAACAAAAGCCGGGAGAATCCTAGCTGTCCTCATGTGCCTCATGACCCTTTGGGCAATGCCATTACCCTAGGAAGATATCTGAAAAGGAGTGACATCTCACTTGTGCGCTGGAGATGGAAGAGTGGCACCAGATCTTGGAGACAAGATAATTGCATCTGTAATGTGAATGAACCTTACCATCATAGCAAGTTCAGCATTTTCCTCAGGAGTACAGAGGCGGACAACCATTTTGTAAGAAAAACGCTACTAATAGTTGTTTGTACAACATCAAATGGATTAAGATGTAGAAATTATAGCTAATGCTAATGTTGTTGCTATCAAATGTTGTAACCCTACTAGTTCTTATATTCACTGTGCTGATAGTACTGAAAATGTATATAACCTTGTCCTGGGTTCAGCTACAGCAGTCATTTTTCCTCCTTCTTAGTAGCTGGTGCAGTGCTGTGTTTTTGACTTTCAGCCTGGGAACAACATTGATAACACCGATGTTTTTAGTTGTTGCTAAGTCATGTTTACTCTAACCAAGGACTTTCTCAGTCTCATGCTTTGCCAGGGAGGAGGGGAAGCCAGGAGGAAGCAGAGACAGGACACCTGACCCAAACCAGCCAAAGGGGTATTCCATACCACAGCATGTCATGCCCAGTATAGAAACTGGGGGGAGTTACCCGGAAGGCCGAGATCGCTGCTCGGGTCGGGCTGGGTATCGGTTGGCGGGTGGTGAGCAATTGTATCCTCTCCCCTTGTTATTTCCCTTATCATTATTATTATTAGTGGTGGTAGTAGTGGTTTTGTATTATACCTTAGTTACAGGACTGTTCTTATCTCAACCTGTGGGATTTACATTCTTTCGATTGTCCTCCCCATCCCTCCAGGAGCAGGGGGAGGAAGAAGGGGGGGAATGAGTGAGCGGCTGCATGGTTCTGAGTTACCGGCTGGGCTTAAACCATGACAGTTCTGTGTGGCGCCCAACATGCGGCTCGTAGGGTTGAGATAATGACAGATCTGACCAGAGTGTGTCTAATCATATTTGTGATAAGCATTCATTGTTTTGGATTAATAGTCACTCATCAAAATGTTGATTTATTGGCTCTCAGAGATGTTGCGCTTGATCTCAGAGTTTCAGCATGTTGTACCTTACTTAGAGGCAGTATTTGCTGTTTCAGTGTTTATCGGCTGGGGGGCCTGGGCTAAGGTTCTTGTTTCACTGTACTTCATGGTAATGACTTGTAATACAATAGACTCATTGATCATGAAATTGGTCTGGCTTCTGTTCCCGACGTGGTAATCACCTCTATATTTTGGGAGGTATATAATGGAATTTTTTAGCAATTACATATCTTTTTTTTTTTCTCCTCAGGAGGGTCAACCTGCGAAGAAGGCATTCCCTTACACCTCCTGCTCCCCCACCAGAGTGTTTACGGCAGCATTTGAGAGTTCTGAAGGTTTTGGATGGCCTGTGAATGCCCTTGAGACCTGCCTGCTGATTGTGCTAGGGATCAGCATGTTGGCAAACATACGGAGTGTGTTTTACCCATGGCCATCCCGCCCTGGGAACACCCTATTTCGTCTGATCTTGAAAGTTAAGCAGTATCAGGTTCAAATCTGGTCTAGGGTTAGATGACAATATGGGAGGACCACCAAGAGATTTTCCCCGAGGCTGGACAGTCATGAGTGGCCGGGTGCATGGGATAGTATGGGCAAGTATCTAGGCCAGTGGGCCCCTCCAGTGCTTTGGAACTTCACCACTGAACAAGTGCAACATCCGGAAAAACTAGTAAAACACCTAAACAAGGTGTGCTGTCAACCTGGTTATACCAGAGAGGGACAAATCATGGCAACATGCTGGGGCTTGGTCTCCACCTACAGAGCCCTGCTCAACACTATCCAGCACCTTCAAAGGAAAAAAGATGTCTCTGGATCTGATGGCAAAGCAACAGACAACGCAGCTACTCCAACTCCAAGCACAGCAGCTACACCAACCCCAGTGACAAGCACAGCAGCTGCTCAAACTCCAACAGAAACAGACAACGCAGCTTCTCCAAGCACCACAGCTACACCAACCCCAGTAACAAGTACAGCAGCTACTCAAACCCTGACAGCAACAGACAACACAGCTGTTAGTGTTACTCAACCCCCAAGCGCAACAGCTTCACCAACCCTGACAGCAGACACTGCAGCCACTCCAACCCCAGTGAAAGACACTGCAGCTAAACCAAATGGCCAATTTGTGACAATATCTGTTGCCCCTCTAAGCAAGGGGAAAAGCAAACGAGAGGCACAAAGAGCAACCCGTGCAGTGAAGAAAGATGAAGACCCAATGCACTTACTATGAGGGACGGCACCTGAACAAGAGTTATTACTACGTGAATCGGATGAAGACAAAGAAGAGGTGACTTCTCAACCCTGGAACTCGACCGAGCTGCAGAATATGCAAAAAGATTTCAGCCGTCTTCCAGGGGAGCACATCGTCACCCGGTTTCTCCGATGCTGGGACAATGAGGCCGACGGTCATGACCTAGAAGGTAGGGAAGCCAAGCAGCTGGGATCACTTGCTAGGGAAGGAGGAATTGACAAAGTGATTGCAAGAGAGAAAAGAGCCCTCAGCCTTTGGAGGCGGCTCTTGGCAGCTGTGAAGGAAAGGTTTCCCTACAAGGACAATGTTAGGAGTCGCTCAGCCAAGTGGACCACGATAAAGAGAGGCATCCAGTCCCTGAGGGAATCAGCCATTCTAGAGATGATCTATCGTAGGCCGGATGCCAGGAATGCATCCATAGATCCAGATGAAGTCGAATGTACACGACCCATGTGGCGGAAACTTACACAGAGTGCGCCATCATCATATGCCCACTCATTGGCATCAATGACCTGGAATGACCTGGCACCACCAACAGTGGATGAAGTGACTCGTCAACTCCAAGAGTTCGAAGACAATCTCACCCCTTCCATCATTTCAGCTGTGAAAAAACTGTCCCAGGAGTTCAAACAATTGAGAGACAATTTATCCGATCTATCCAGCTCCCCACGTGTACCAACCCCTGTCTCAGCTATTAACAGAAGGCTCCCTACTGCCCGAGAGAGAAAATATAGGAGGTACATGCCACAGGCCACCCTATGATTTTACCTGTGGGATCACGGGGAAGACATGAGAAAGTGGGATGGAAAATCTACCTCAGTTCTGGAGCAACGGGTGCGTGAACTGAAGAGGAGAACAGTGGTCAAGGATGATCCTCCCAGGAAAGCTACTGCTCCAGTCTCTGGTGAGCAGTTTCCCAGATGGACTGGAAGAACTGATTTTACTCCAGCTCCTGTGATAAGGAATACTAATCCCTTTCTACATGACATAAGTGGACAATCTTATAATTACTATTGGAGGGGCCCTGCCTCCAGCCAGGTGGAGGAGAGGGATAATCGGGTTTACTGGACTGTGTGGATCAGATGGCCTGGCACATCAGTCCCACAGAAGTATAAGGCTCTAGTAGATACCGGTGCACAGTGTACTCTGATGCCATCAAGGTATCAAGGGGTGGAACCCATTTATATTTCTGGAGAGAAAGAAGGATCCCAAGAGTTGACTGTACTGGAAGCTGAAATCAGCCTGACTGGGAGGAAGTGGCAAAAGCACCCCATTGTTACTGGTCCAGGGGCTCCATGCATCCTTGGCATAGACTATCTCAGGAGAGGGGACTTCAAAGACCCAAAAGGGTATAGATGGGCTTTTGGTATCGCTGCCTTGGAGACAGAGGAAATTAAGCAGCTGTCCACCTTGCCCAGTCTCTCAGAGGATCCTTCTGTTGTGGGGTTGCTGAAGGTCGAAGAACAACAAGTGCCAATTGCGACCACAACAGTGCACCGGCGGCAATGTTGTACCAACCGAGACTCCCTGATTCCCATCCATAAGCTGACCCGTAGCCAAGGAGTGATCAGCAGGACACACTCACCCTTTAATAGCCCCATATGGCCAGTGCAAAAGTCTGATGGAGGGTGGAGACTAACAGTAGACTATCATGGTCTGAACGAAGTCACACCACCATTGAGTGCTGCCGTACCGGACATGCTAGAACTTCAGTATGAACTGGAGTCAAAGGCAGCCAAGGGGGATGCCACAAGTTATATTGCCAATGCATTTTTCTCAATCCCTTTGGCAGCAGAGTGCAGGCCACACTTCTCTTTGACCTGGAGGGGCGTCCAGTACACTTGGAACCGACTGCCCCGTGGGTGGAAAAACAGCCCTACGATCTGCCATGGATTGATCCAGACTGCACTGGAACAGGGGCAAGCTCCAGAACACCTGCAAAACAGTGATGACATCATCGTGTGGGGTGATATAGCGGAAGAAGTTTTTGAGAAAGGGAGGTAAATAATCCAAATCCTGCTGAAGACTGGTTTTGCCATAAAACGGAGTAAGGTCAAGGGACCTGCACAGGAGATTCAGTTTTTGGGAATAAAATGGCAAGATGGATGTCGCCAGATCCCCACAGATGTAATCAACAAGATAACAGCAATGTCTCCACCAACTAACAAGAAAGAAACACAAGCTTTCTTTGGAGTTGTGGGGTACTGGAGAATGCACATCCAAATTTACAGTCTGATTTTATGCCCTCTCTATCACATGATGTGGAAGAAGAATGATTTCAAATGGGGCCCTGAGCAACAACAAGCCTTTGAACAAATTAAACAAGAGAGAGTTCATGCAGTAGCCCTTGGACCAGTCCGGGCCGGGCCAGATGTGAAAAATGTTCTCTACACTGCAGCCGGGGAGAATGGTCCTACCTGGAGCCTCTGGCAGAAAGCTCCAGGGGAGTCTCGAGGTGGACCCCTCGGCTTTTGGAGTCAGGGGTACAGAGGATCCGAGGCCAGCCACACTCCCACTGAGAAAGAGATACTGGCAGCCTATGAAGGGGTTTGAGCTGCTTCAGAAGTGATTGGAACTGAAGCACAGCTCCTCCTGGCATCCTGGTTGCCTGTGCTGGGCTGGATGTTCAAGGGCAGAGTCTCCTCTACACATCATGCAACCGATGCTACATGGACTAAGTGGGCCACACTAATTACACAACAAGCTCGAATAGGAAATCCCAGTTGTCCAGGAATTCTAGAAGTCATCATGGACTGGCCAGAGGGCAAAGATTTTGGAATGTCACCAGAGGAGGAGGTGATGCGTGCTGAAGAGGCCCCACCATATAATCAACTGTCAGAAAGTGGGAAGCAATATGCCTTGTTTACTGATGGGTCCTGCCATATTGTGTGAAAGTGTTCGGAGATGGAAGGCAGCTGTGTGGAGTCCCCTACAATAAGTGGCAGAAACTGCTGAAGGAGAGGGTGTGAATCGAGTCAGTTTGCAGAGGTGAAAGCCATCCAGCTGGCCTTGGACATTGCTGAATGAGAAACATGGCCAGTACTTTATAGTGGGGGTGGTTGCAGCAATGGAAGCAGAGCAACTGGCAACGCAGAGGTAAACCCATCTGGGCTGCTGCATTGTGGCAAGATATCGCTGCCTGGGTACAGAACCTGGTGGTGAAGGCACGCCACGTAGATGCTCATGTACTCAAGAGTCTGGCCACTGAGGAACACCAGAACAACCACGAAGTGGATATAGCTGCTAAGATTGGAGTGGCTCAGATGGATTTAAATTGGTAACATAAGGGTGAATTATTTTGAGCCCAGTGGGCCCATGACACCCCAAGCCATCAAGGCAGAGATGCAACATATAGATGGGCTCGTGATCGAGAGGTGGACTTAACAATGGACGCTATTGCCCAGGTTATTCATGAATGTGAAATATGCTGCAATTAATCAAGCCAAGCGGTTAAAGCCTCTCTGGTATGGAGGACAATGGCTGAATAACAAATATGGGGCGGCCTGGCAGACTGAATATATATCAGACTTCCACCGACCTGCCAAGGCAAGCGCTATGTACTTACCATGGTGGAAACAACCACCGGATTGCCGGAAACATTCACTGTGCCCCACGCCTCTGCCCGGGACACTATTCTGGGCCTTGAGAAACAAGTCTTGTGGCGACACGGCACCCCAGAGAGAACTGTGTCAGACAATGGGACTCATTTCCGGAACAACCTTATAGACACTTGGGCCAAAGAGCATAGGTTGAGTGGGTGTATCACATCCCCTACCATGCACCAGCCTCTGGGAAAATCAAACGGTACAATGGGCTCTTAAAAACCACACTGAGAGCAATGGGTGGTGGGACTTTCAAACACTGGGATACACATTTACCAGAAGCCACCTGGTTGGTCAACACGAGGGGATCTGCCAACAGGGCTGGCCCAGCCCAATCAGAACTTTTACTTACTGTAGAGGGGGATAATGTTCCTGTGGTGCACCTAAAGAATTTGTTGGGGAAGACAGTCTGGGTTATTCCTGCTTCAGGTAAAGGCAAACCCACTCGTGGGATTGCTTTTGCTCAGGGACCTGGATATACTTGGTGGGTAATGCGGGAAGATGGGGAAGTCTGATGTGTACCTCAAGGGGATTTAATTTTGGGGGAAAACAGCCAATGAACTGAATTGTATGCTGTTGCCTGCTCTATAACACTTTTATAGCCCACCAGCTAGATATCTTCGCGTTGCCAGCAACTGACCTTGACTTCCCTCCAGTCATCACCCCAACGAAGAATGAATTTTGATGAAACCAGACGAGTTCTGCAGTGACCAGACGAGTTCAGCGGTGTCCGCCGCTGGCAACAACCCAACACTACAAAGCGTCCCTCCTGCCCTGAAAGACTATTACAAGAGATGGAGCCTGACATCATGGACTGGATGAATTCAGCAACTTTATAGGGATTGGTCCTTGGATTAAGGAATGATATCTCTCTCTTTGTGTGTGGGTGTATATATATATATGAGACAAAAGTGATGGTATATTGAAAAGTGTGGGATCTGAGCATTTTGTGAATGGTATGGAATCAGGGGTGGATACTGTCCTGGGTTCAGCTGTAGCAGTAATTTTTTCTCCTTCTTAGTAGCTGGTGCAGTGCTGTGTTTTTGACTTTCAGCCTGGGAACTTCACTGATAACACTGATGGTTTTAGTTGTTGCTAAGTAATATTTATTCCGACCAAGGACTTTCTCAGTCTCATGCTCTGCCAGGGAGGAGGGGAAGCCGGGAGGAAGCAGAGAGGCCAAAGGGGTATTCCATCCCACAGCATGTCATGCCCAGTATAGAAACTGGGGGGAGTTACCCAGAAGGCCCAGATCGCTGCTTGTGTCGGGCTGGGTATTGGTCGGCAGGTGGTGAGCAATTGTATTCCTTCCCCTTGCTATTATTTCCCTTATTATTATTATTGGTGGTAGTTGTAGTAGTTTCGTATTATACCTTAGATACTGGACTGTTCTTATCTCAACCCGTGGGAGTTACATTCTTTCGATTCTCCTCCCCATCTGTCCGGGAGCGGGGGGAGGAAGAAGAGGGGGAGTGAGTGAGCGGCTGCATGATTCTGAGTTACCGGCTGGTCTTAAACCATGACAAGTGTATACTTTTGGGTCACCTTTAAGGGGTTTCGCTTAGCTAATCAGCTGTTTTGAAGAATATTAAGATTCTCTATGTGAAATAATTCACTATTAATGAAGACCTTCACTGGAGGAGAAGGACAGGTTGAGAGCAGCATGGGAGCACTGTGCTTCATAGTAATGCTATCCTGAACTCCTGTGCCTGAAGATAAGTAGAGTTTGTCTTCTTTTCTCTCTTCTCCCCTACTTAACCTTAAAGTATTCTTCAGCAGGAGAGTATTACATGCTAATGCTTTGGGCTGCCTAGGAAAGGCATGTGACAGATGCTTGTTTTGCCGCCCCAGCTCAGTAAATTTCATTTTCTGGGTGGTTTGCTGATCCTAATAAACAAATAAACAAAACAAACTCTCTTAACTGTTGAAAGAGGAGGTTTTTAAGGGTAGGATGGGATGAGAAACAGAAAATGTGCTGCTTGCAGCAGGCTGTGATGCAAAGGGTTTCTCAGCGTGTGGGTTTTGAGTGGTATAGGCTGCACAAGCTGCCAACCTGTTTGACTTCCACCAGTCATTTTGGGGCAGATCTAGCTTTTGAGGGAATTTGTGCTAAGCAAATGTAACATGAAGCCCTGCTGCAGTTAGAATGTGTAGCACTCGCTGCAGTGTGCTCTTTGGCCAGGGCTGTTAAGACCATTATTTCCAGGGGTTGTTAATTCAAAGCTTGCTTGTGCCAATCCCTGCCCCAGACAGGCTTCACTCTCATGTAGTGAGAGTGAAGAACTCTGCAGTGTTCATACTCACAGATGCAGTGCACAGTTAGGATTGGGTTTGGAAGTTAAATACTAGTTTATATGCTTTTTTAGAGGGCTTAATTATTAGCACATTCTTGGGAATGCTTTTAAATTGGTTTAAGGTTAGTGTTAATAGTTTTTGAGTCTTTGTGTCACTCCTGAAAAAAATTTGTAAGAATTTAATGCTGCTGAATGGCTTCTGCACATTTCCCTAATGGGGTCACCTTCTCAAAGGTGCACAAATTGCTTGTTCCTGTTAGCTCCTACAAGTTGTTTAGTGTCACAGTTCCTTCCATTTCCATTTCTCTCACTGTGTTTTTGTGTCTTTATTTTGGGGTACAGGGGTGCTTGATGCTGTTGGTAAAGAGAAGAAGATATTTCCACGTTGCAAGCTAGGAGGTTCTGGTAAAAAACACTTCCTCCAAATAATGTCAGGAGGAGGGTTTTTTTTATCCGCTATTATACTTGTTACTGAAATAGGGGGAATGTTGTGGGGTTTAACTTATTTATACACACCCCACCCCAGTGCTACTTATGTTTAGTGTTCTCCTCTCTAATAAAATATGTGAAAATAAAAATGCTTGTAAAAAGATAAGTGTCAGGTAGGAAAGGGTGTTCTGGCAGTGTGGGAACCAATCTTGGAGCATCCTTGAGTTTTCTCACTCTGCTTCTGAGCAGAAACACCTGGAAGGTGCTGTTGTCTCCTCCAATTCCTGCTTCCAAATCTGTTTTATCTACTTTGTACATGTCAATGTCCCGTCTTGTGCAGGGGTATACATTAGACTCAAGTTTGTAAATCTGATAGCTACATAATGTAGAGTAACCAATAGATATATAGTTTTTTGTATTTTAAAAATATCCCTGGCAATTTGAAAAGATGGATGTAGAAGAAAAAAAAGTTATTCACCCTAATCAGCACCTGGTTGATGATACTTCCTGTGTATTGTTTCTGAATATTTCCATGTTATTTACAGGCTGAATGTGTTCAGTGTGTCACTTTATAACAGTGTGGTTCATCTGGATTCCTTGCAGCAGTTTTTTAGACACACCCTGATCGAAGTTCTTGCCTACAACCCATTGTCGAAAGGTAGGAATAGGCAGGAAGAAGTGTCTCCAGGTTGTGTCACTGTGCATCCAGAGCTCCATCCCACCCAGGCCTCACTGAGTCCAGCCTGGAGGAGCCAGAGAAGCTGTCTGGCTCCCCAGCTCTTTCCCAGGGTCTATATAAGCAGGGTGCCAGATCAGACCAAAAAAAACCCCAAAACCTGGGCTCTAGAGGGCTGTAGTTCAGGAGAAAATTGTAGGTGGAAAATCAGCACCCTCAAACAGAGCTTCAGCCAATGGCTTGTGAACAGATACTTGGAGTCACATCTAATAGCAGCCTTTGTGGGGCAGACTCGGGAGAGCTCTGGCCTTTGGGAGCAGATCTGGCCAAAGGAGAAACTGGGTGGGAGAGGCAGTGATGCAGAGAGCTTGGGGATAAAGCAGTCTGGTCCCTCATGTTTGGGTTTACACACATGACGTGGCCTTTCTCTGTTGGCTGGGTGTTTCTTTTGGTAGATTAGAGGTAAAGGCAGGAAGGCTTCTAATCCCTGACTGGTAATTGTGAAGCTTGATGTTTTTAGGAAGAAATATGTTTGGGCTACAAAATCTCTGGTAAAATCCTTCTGAGCTATGATTATTGCTGCTTGCCTGTTGTGTGGGAGAGCTGTGTCATTGCTGGCTTCCAGTGGGGAGAAGATATTGAAGAAAAAGATGATTCCTTGATGATTCTCTGATGGCCTACAAACGTGTGATCACAAGAACAGCTTTGAGATGACAGTGCCATAGTGAAATGATATGGTCCTTGTTGCCACAGTCTGTGTTCCAAAGACAAATAAATGGGGGAGAGTGTATTTCGGTGGGCGTTTTTTAACGTATCTGTCTGCCAAAGCCAAATCTTGTGTGGAAATGTTGTGTGGTTAACTTACGTGGTTTGGGTGTATTTTAAAATCTATTGTTGAAAAGTAAACTTTTCTTTTTTTGGGTGCAGTGTCTGATGCCATCCATATGCAGAAAGACTGGAGCTTTACAAGAACTTGTTTGCTGCTCACTACCTTGTATCTCAAAGTAGGTCTCCCTAGTTTCACAGAGAACTTTATTATGTTTGGCTTATATTCATTGAAGTATCTGAAATGAGATTATTTAAAAATAGTGTGTTCCAGTCACAGAATCTGAACCAGCTGCCAGAAATTGTAGGCAGGGGGAAGCATGAAGAAAAAGTACTACAGGGGGTTTCATTTGTGCAAGCTCTTAATGTGAACAACGATGATAACTGAAGATGTGAATTTTCACTGTTACAGAATATGACATGACTCCTGAAAGAGTTTGAATATTGCTGTTTATTTTAGTCAGGGATGGTTCCAATCCAGGATGGTATCTGGCCCTGGAAAGCTGGTGCAGAAGATGTACACAGGATAGCTTTTTAAAGTCATCTACATGTTCCTATCACTCTTCCAGCTGTTTGTGGCATTCAGTGCAAAGGACTTGATCTGCCAGCTGCAGTGAATGCTGGAGACTCATGAAGTGAACTGGCAGCATGTCCTGTCCTGTGTTTCCATGCTAGTAGTCTGTCATGCTGAGGCTGAGCAGCAATTCAAAGGTAAGTAGATATTGGCAAACCTTCAAGCTAATGTCTGCTTGTTGCTTCTTGGGTACTGGAGAGGGAAACCATGCCGACTGGTGTAGCAGCATAGACATTCATAGTTGCTGTTTTGAGAT
The DNA here is from genome assembly GCF_004027225.2 of Strigops habroptila. Taxonomy (NCBI): domain Eukaryota; kingdom Metazoa; phylum Chordata; class Aves; order Psittaciformes; family Psittacidae; genus Strigops; species Strigops habroptila. The sequence goes on from NC_044301.2 coordinate 20,990,029, forward strand.
TCCTGCATAGAAAAGCAGAAAAATCTGCTTTTCCATTCAGACATTCCATGTCAGCAGCGATGTGAATGCCAGGCCTTGTGCCTGACTCTTCTCAAACTCTGTGCACAGCTAAGAATGGTTATTTGATAGTTACCTTCATTCTTAATTGGAGTAATGATTACTGGAGCTTAGTTCTTCTATCTCACCTCTGCTAGCAGACCTTGTTTGTTAGAGCTTCTTACTGATTATCTCATTGCTGGACTCCCTGCAGTTCCTGGAGGTTGAAATCCAAGAATATTTGACTGTTGAAAGTGCATGAAAAAATATAAGCAGGTCCCAAACGTTCCCCGAGATGCAATACACATCCTTCTGATGTTTTATCACAGATATTTGTCTTCATTTGCTATAGAAAATTACAGCACAGTTGTCAAGAGCAAAGTTTGGGGTTATTGTTTAATGTCTCTAGATCTACTGAGCAATCTCCTGATAAAGGCCTTAGGGAATTATGACATGGAAAATATGATCGCTGCATTCCTGATAGCTCAGTAGGCTGCTCTAGAGGGCCCTGCTTCATGCCTTACTCTGAGTGGTTTAAGGTAAGATGAAATGAGGCCTGATTTTAAGGATGTGAGGAAACTTGTGCATAAGGAATGTTTTGCTGCACAGTGGAAGCCTGTAGGAGAGGATGGAAACTATTTGATTATTGCCAAAGAGAAGTAACTGCTTGGCTGGAGAAGAAAGAGTTAAAGAAGAAGCAAAGTACACTGTGTGATTAAGCAGAGCAACCCAGCTGGACAGGAGCAGGAGAACAGAAAGATAAGGAACTGGTTATTCTGGGACTGTTTGTGAAACGACGAAGAATGTTGGAAAAAACAAAACTGTAAACCAGGAACTAAACATGATGTGCTAAAACTAGCTTGGTATAAAAGGTAGAGCAATAGGCTAAAAATATCTTTTGCTAGAATGGTATAAAAGCTAGAGCAATAGGCAATAAAGTGATTTGCTGCATGAAGACGCACTGAGTCCGTGCCGTTAATCTCCACAGAAGCCTACTTTCAGACAAGATAGCCAGGAATTAGGGGAGGGGACACACCCAAAACAAAGAGTAACAAGTGATTGTATTGGTATTAGGAATGATTTAATACTTATTACTGCCTCTGTGTCTGCAAAGAATATATTTATTTGGCTTTCTCTGGTCTTCCCTCCTTTCATCTTTTAAGTCCATCCTGCCTTCTCATATTATTTGTCAGGAATGCAGACATGTAATTCCTGTTATAATCATAAGCCTGGATGTATTTCAGTATCTCGATAACCAACACTGTTGTTATTGCATAAGCTGTGGGTTATTGCAGATGAAGCATTTGTATTTCCTGGACGTTTGCATGCAGCTATAATTGCTGCATTTGACCTTATAGATAATTGGTTGTTAGCTTCTAGTTGTAAACATGCAGATATTTTAGGTATGCAAATCTCCACATGATTTAAACCTGTAATTCCTTTGTATGAGTTTGCAAAACCAAACTCAGACTTTGCTGGTGGAGCGTTCAGGATGCATGTATCAAAAGATAAACTAGTTACGTTCTGTATAGTCTCAGACTGGCTTATTTTCCTTACAATGCCCAGGTAAACCTGTGTGGAAACCTGCAGATTTGTGGTTCCCTCATGAATCTCATTCCTTTGGTGCATTTCAGTGTTGCCTTATTTAACTCCTCTAAGTGTTCTCATGGTAGCACATCAGAATGAATGTGACATGGCAGACTCTGGAAACTGGACAGAGAAAGTAAAGGAAAACTTCCTTAGAGACTTCAATAAACTTTCTCTGGAGACTTATAGAATCACAGAGTGGTTTGGGTTGGAAGGGACCTTAAAGTTCCAACCCCCTGCCACGGGCAGGGACACCTCCCACTAGACCAGGTTGCTCCAAGCCCCGTCCAACCTGGCCTTGAACACTGCCAGGGATGGGGCAGCCACAGTTTCTCTAGGCAACCTGTGCCGGTGCCTCAGCACCCTCATAGCAAAGAAATTTTTCCTAATGGCCTAAAATCTTTCTTTAGAAAGATTCTTTCTCCAGAAAGATTCTCCTGACAGGAAGCAGATCTCTAATGGTTGTCTGGGATTTGTGCGATGAGTTACAGCATTGCTGGGATGGGGATTCTCTCCATGCTGAAAGGCTGTGTTGTCGTTTTCCCCTGTTTCAGGCTTCCTTTGGGAATGCTGGTGGTCACCATGGGAGCAGTAAGAAAGCTCTGGTCTTCTGCTAATGCAGACAGCTTTCTAAAAACTGATACAGAACTGCTCCAAAGCGTATGCCTTTGACTAGGCTCAGCATATTATTAATGTTGTTATAGTAATTGCATTACTGCTGATACATTATTCAAAACCTTCCCGAAATAAGGAAGTACAAGACTTTTACTTGACAAGAAGAATTTCTTTCATGGAGTTAAATTTAAGTACTTCAGTGATTTTTGTTTGTTTTGTTGTTGCTGGGGAAAAATTTCTTGTTGGCTGCCATGAAAATGGCTTATCCTACAAGAAGCAATAACATAATCTTTGGGGAATATTTGAGGTAAATGACTGTAAACATTAACCAGAATTCTACACTGATTTCCTGTAAAAATGGCAAATCTTGTGAATTTCATATTTCAGGTCCATATAATGTACCCACCTTTTGTGCCAATGAAACATTGGTCTATTCTCTTGGAGTACATTACTGGCTAAAACCAGACTGGCTGACCTCAAGGTCAGTCAAAATTGTCTCTTTTCCAAGAGTTTTTCCTGGATCTGTCAAAATATGAGCTGTGTTGTGACCACGTGCATCTCTGTAACCTCACACAGGTCGCTGTAGAAGATACAGGGCTCTATGAAGACTTGTCATCCACAGATGAGTGTGCAGAATGCTCATCAGTCATGCCCATCTTCCTCTGGAAAAAAGCTTAGGTTATCAACCTCTCTGCCATTCCTACCAAGTTTAAGCATGCTGTCAAATCTTCTCCAGATTTAAGATGGGTTAGTGGCCATAAATATGCAGATTCTCCCCAGATTTGGTGGTGCTTCCCTCAAGGGATTTTCTCCCAATGATTTGATCACACGAAAAAGCATTTTATATGTATATTGATTCTTTTCAGTATAGCATGTCATCTTTTTGGTGTTGTATCAAAATGTTCATGCTCAAAGGAGATTTGGGGAGGGAATCTGCAGTTTCACACTGTGGTTTGTGATAAGTTTTGGGCAATAACAGTAATTGATAAGGAAGCATTTGGCTTTATTGTCTCTTCCCATATTTTGATCACAAGTATGGCAGACCAGGCGGCCTCATTTATACAGTCAACTGCAGTATGTGACATACAGGCTGGCGACAGGGTAGCTGAATGTACTGCAATGAAATCTAGTCCTGTGATGAACTGAAAGATGTAAGTGAAGATTTAATTTCTTTTTTTCCAAGTCTGATCTGTTTGTCAGTTGAGAAACTGGCACAGATTGTCGCAGTCTTAAGCTGACTTAGAGCTCAGACAAGAGAAACCTGGGGCGGCAGTCCCTCTGCCTGGAGTGTAACAGCATGGGCTGGAAGTGAAGATTATGGGGTTTAATTCTAAGTGTACAAAGAAAAATAGAATAAGAATAAACCAAACTTGGAGCAGAAAAGATACTGTCCCCAATGGGGTACAACTGAATATATGATATGATGTTAAGTAGGAGTATCTGCTGTAGTTGCTGCCAGAGGTGCCTACAGAACTACATGGACCTTTGGGCTGACCCAGAATAGCTGTTATAAATAACAGCCTAAATGAGGCAGGCTGATGGTTCAGGCCCTGCTCCTCCATCTGGCAGTTTTGCTCTGCATATGTGCTGTTGACAGACAGGGTATGCCACAAAGTGACCACACACTAGCTGTATAATATGCAGAGTTTATTAAACAAGCACGCTAAAGCCAATAAGCACACTAAAGCAAGCACACTAATGTGAACTAGGTAAATATCTCTCTATATATAGTGAATAAGTAGAATAAAGCAAACCAGAGATATAGGTATATAAGTAAAGTAACGGAGAGAGTTAGCAATGCATTAAATCATTACTGTATAGAGAGAACAGAGATTAAGAAGAAATACATCACCAATTACCACTGAATCATCATCCAGGCCCACACTTTCAGCTGGGAAGCCCCGTTGCAGACGATGCCAGGAGTCTCAGGTAATTGGGAAAATTCCTATGCGGTGTGTCCACCCATAGGTGAGGCTTCTCTCATGGCCACAAGAGGGTCCCGCTTTTATACCCTTATCAAAACAACCGGCTTTATGCCAGATCTCTAATCATTTACTCCTGGGACTGTGCAGTTTCTCATGATCTCACCCTTGTCCACTCAGAGCGTTGGCCAGGCGCCCCAGTGCAGCCAAGTGTGAAAGTCATAGAACAGCTGCACACCTGTGTTTTCCTGCCTCTTTCAGACAAACAGTCATGATGAACACAAACATATATACTCTGCTGAATACACTGTGGCAAACAACATCCTTTGTTATGGTTCTCAGTCATGAGAGGGAATCAACTCACAGCTAGGTTGCCATTCATTACATTTGGTGCTTGGGAATCATCCCAATCATGACAGAGACACACGAGACACAATGTCTCATAATTGGTACCATAGACAGCAATTCCATAACATTAAGAAAATGAGTGCAACAACTACTATGCACATTGAGGGATTCTATAGTTATATCCCCAAATACTACTACTCAGGTTTGTGGTGGCTTAAGCCCAGCCAGTAACTCGGAACCATGCAGCCGCTTGCTCACTCCCCCCCTTCTTCATCCCCCCGCTCCTGGAGGGATGGGGAGGAGAATCAAAAGAATCTAACTCCCACAGGTTGAGATAAGAACAGCCCAGAAACTAAGGTATAATACAAAACCACTACTACTACCACTAATACTAATAATGATAAGGGAAAAAAGGGGAGAGGATGCAATTGCTCACCACCTGCCAACCGATGCCCAGCCCAACCCGAGCAGCGATCTGGGCCGTCCAGGTAACTCCCCCCAGTTTCTATACTGGGCATGATGTGCTGTGGGATGGAATACCCCTTTGGCCGGTTTGGGTCAGGTGTCCTGCCTCTGCTTCCTCCCGGCTTCCCCTTCTCCCTGGCAGAGCGTGAGACTGAGAAAGTCCTTGGTCAGAGTAAACATGACTTAGCAACAACTAAAAACATCGGTGTTATCAGCATTGGTCCCAGGCTGAAAGTCAAAAACACAGCACTGCACCAGCTACTAAGGAGGAGAAAAATGACTGCTGTAGCTGAACCCAGGACACTATCCACCCCTTATTCCATAACATTCACGTCATGCTCAGATCCCACATTTTTGAATATACCATCGCTTTTGTCTCATAAATATATATACACACACACACACAAAGAGAGAGATATCATTCCTTAATCCATGGACCAATCCCTATAAAGTTGCTGAATTCATCCAGTCCATGACGTCAGGCTCCATCTCTTGTAACAGTCTTTCAGGGCAGGAGGGACGGTGTGTAGTGTTGGGTTGTTGCCTGCTGCTGACACTGCTGAACTCGTCTGGTCACTGCAGAACTCATCTGGTTTCATCAAAATTCATTCTTCGTTGGGGTGATGACTGGAGGGAAGTCAAGGTCAGTTGCTGGCGACCCGAAGATAGAATCATAGAATCATAGAATCATAGAATCGTAAGGGTTGGAAAGGACCTTAAGATCATCTAGTTCCAACCCCCCTGCCATGGGCAGGGACACCTTGCCCTAAACCATGTGGCTCAAGGCTCTGTCCAACCTGGCCTTGAACACCGCCAGGGATGGAGCATCCACAACCTCTCTGGGCAACCCATTCCAGTGCTTCACCACCCTCACTGTAAAGAACTTCTTCCTTATATCTAGTCTAAACTTCCTCTGCTTAAGTTTGAACCCATTACCCCTTGTCCTACCACTACAGTCCCTAAGGAAGAGTCCCTCCCCAGCATCCTTGTAGGCCCCCTTCAGATACTGGAAGGCTGCTATGAGGTCACCACACAGCCTTCTCTTCTCCAGGCTGAACAGCCCCAACTCTCTCAGCCTGTCTTCATACGGGTGGTGCTCCAGCCCTCTTATCATCCTCGTGGCCCTCCTCTGGACTTGCTCCAACAGCTCCATGTCCTTTTTATGTTGAGGACACCAGAACTGTACACAGTACTCCAAGTGAGGTCTCACAAGAGCAGAGTAGAGGGGCAGGATCACCTCCTTCGACCTGCTGGTCACACTTCTTTTGATGCAGCCCAGGATATGGTTGGCTTTCTGGGCTGCAAGCACACACTGCCGGCTCATGTTAAGCTTCTCGTCAACCAACACCCCCAAGTCCTTTTCTGCAGAGTTGCTCTGAATCTCTTCTCTGCCCAGCCTGTAGCAGTGCCTGGGATTGCCCCGACCCAGGTGTAGGACCTTACACTTGGCTTGGTTAAACTTAATAAGGTTGGCACTGGCCCACCTCACAAGCGTGTCAAGGTCCCTCTGGATGGCATCCCTTCCCTCCAGCATATCAACCGAACCACACAGCTTGGTGTCATCGGCAAACTTGCTGAGGGCGCACTCAATCCCACTGTCCATGTCACCGACAAAGATGTTGAACAGGACCGGTCCCAACACCGATCCCTGAGGGACACCACTCGTTACAGGTTTCCAACTGGACATCGAGCCATTTACCACAACTCTTTGCGTGTGGCCATCGAGCCAGTTTTTTATCCACCGAGTGGTCCATCTATCAAATTGATGTCTCTCCAATTTAGAGACAAGGATGTCATGCGGGACAGTGTCGAACGCTTTGCACAAGTCCAGGTAGATGACATCAACTGCTCTGCCCCTGTCCATCAGTTCCGTGGCTCCATCATAGAAGGCCACCAAATTGGTCAGGCAGGATTTCCCCTTAGTGAAGCCATGTTGGCTGTCACCAACCACCTCGTTGTTTTTCATGTGCCTTAGCATGTTTTCCAGGAGAAACTGTTCCAAGATTTTGCCAGGCACAGAGGTGAGGCTGACTGGTCTGTAGTTCCCCGGGTCTTCCACCTTCCCCTTCTTGAAAATGGGGGTTATATTACCCTTCTTCCAGTCATCGGGAACTTCACCTGACTGCCAGGATTTTTCGAATATGATGGACAGTGGCTTAGCAACTTCATTCGCCAGCTCCTTCAGGACCCGTGGATGGATTTCATCAGGTCCCATGGACTTGTGCACGTTCAGGTTCTTAAGATGGTCTCGAACCTGATCCTCTCCTACAGTGGGCCTAAGGTCTTCGTTCTCACAGTCCCTGCATTTGCTTTCCAAGACTTGGGTTGTGTGGTCAGAGCTTTTGCTGGTGAAGACTGAGGCAAAGTCATTAAGAACCTCAGCCTTCTCCAAATCCATGGTAGCCAGTTCTCCTGATAGCTTCTGGAGAGGGCCTACATTGTCCCTAGTCTGTCTTTTATTTGCTATGTATCTATAGAATCCTTTCCTATTATCTTTTACATCCCTTGCCAAACTTAATTCTAGCTGGGCCTTAGCTTTCCTAACCTGGTCCCTAGCTTCTCGGGCAATGCTCCTATATTCTTCCCAGGTGGCCTGTCCTTGCTTCCACCTTCTATAAGCTTCTTTTTTCCCTCTAAGTTTCCTCAGCAGCTCCTTGTCCATCCATGGAGGTCTCCTGGCCCTCCTGCTGCACTTTCTTCTAGTCGGGATGCAACACTCTTGAGCACGTAGCAGGTGATCCTTGAATACCGACCAGCAGTCTTGGGCCCCCCTGCCCTCTAGGACTGTATCCCATGAAACCTTACTAAGGAGGTTCCTGAAGAGGCCAAAGTCTGCTTTCTTGAAGTCCAGGGCAGTGAGCTTGCTGCATGCTCTTCTCACTGTCCTGAGGATCTCAAACTCAACCATCTCGTGATCACTAGAGCCAAGGCTGCCCTGGAGTGTTACATTTCCAACCAGTCCCTCCCTGTTGGTGAGCACAAGGTCCAGCATGGCACCTCTCCTCGTCGGCTCCTCTACTGCTTGAAAGAGGAAGTTGTCTTCCACACAATCGAGGAACCTCCTGGATTGCTTGTGCCGGGCCGTACCGTCCCTCCAACAGATGCCAGGATAGTTAAAGTCCCCCATGAGGACCAGGGCCTGCGAGCGTGAGGCTGCTCCTATCTGTCTGTAGAGCGCTTCATCCACAGAGTCCTCTTGATCAGGCGGCCTGTAACAGATCCCCACCGTAATGTCCCCCATTGCTGTTTTCCCTTTGATCCTGACCCACAAACACTCTGTTACCTCATCACCCGTCCCCAGACAGAGTTCCATACTCTCTAGCCTATCACTGACATAGATAGCAACGCCCCCTCCCCGTCTGCCTGGCCTGTCTTTTCTAAACAGCCTGTAACCTTCCATTCCGACATTCCAGTCATAGGAGCCATCCCACCATGTTTCTGTGATGCCAATGACATCATATTCCCGTAGCCTTGCACACATCTCTAATTCCTCTTGCTTGTTCCCCATACTATGGGCATTTGTATAGAGGCACCTTAGCCGAGCTCCAAATGAAGCCGACTCAATGGCTGGGGCAGCTGGAACATCTCTACATCGCTCCAAGCACTTATTACAGGTGCTGGCAACTGACCAGGAATGTTGGGATGGATCAATGCTCCCCTCCCCCAACACATCTAGTTTAAAGCTTTCCTGACCAGCCTGGCAAGCCTCCTACCAAAACAGCTCTTCCCCTTCTTTGTCAGACCAGCTCCACCAGCCTCCAGTAGATCTGGCCTCCCAAATGGAGCCCCATGTTCTAAATAGCCAAACCCCTGACTATGGCACCAGCATTCTAACCATTTATTAACCTGCCAGACACGCCTAGCTTTTTTAAGGTCCTCCCCTTTGCCCTGGAGAATCGATGAAAAAACTATCTGAGCTCCAGAGCCCCTAACCACCTCTCCCAGGGCTCTGTAGTCCTTCTTAATGTTTTCCAGGCTACTGCTATCTATATCTCTAGCACCCACATGGACCACTAGGAGGGGGTAATAGTCAGCAGGACTTACTAGAGCAGGCAGCCTCTCAGCAACATCCCTGATCCGAGCCCCCGGCAGGCAACACACCTCCCTCGAGACTAGATCAGGCCGGCAGATGAGGGCCTCTGTGCCTTTCAAAGTAGAGTCCCCTACTACTATGACCCTCCTCTTTTTCCTGGAGGCACCAGTAGCGATCCTCTTTACTGGTGCATCAGCAGGGTGCTCATTAGGTGTGGTGGGTGCTTTCTCATTAGCCCCCTGCAGAACCGCGAAGCGGTTCTGGGTGGGGACATCAGATTTAGGAGGAAGCCCCTTGTCATTAATTGTCCTCTTCCTCCTTTTTTTGTTCGCTTTTCTCGTGACTAATTCCCAGCTTCCTGGGTTGCTGCTCTCCTTCCTTCCTATATGAGCAGTGCTAGACGTTTGCAGCCCCTGTACAGCTTGGGCCTGGAGCAAGCAGCCCAGCTTCCTCTCAGCTTCCCTGGCATCTTTTAGCTCTCCGATATCTAGCTGGTGGGCTATAAAAGTGTTATAGAGCAGGCAACAGCATACAATTGAGTTCATTGGCTGTTTTCCCTCTAAATTAAATCCCCTTGAGATACACATCAGACTTCCCCATCTTCCTGCATTACCCACCAAGTATATCCAGGTCCCTGAGCAAAAGCAATCCCACGAGTGGGCTTGCCTTTACCTGAAGCAGGAATAACCCAGACTGTCTTCCCCAACAAATTCTTTAGGTGCACCACAGGAACTTTAGCCCCTTCTACAGTACGTAAAAGTTCTGGTTGGGCTGGGCCAGCCCTGTTGCCAAATCCCCTCGTGTTGACCAACCAGGTGGCTTTTGGTAAATGTGTATCCCAGTGTTTGAAAGTCCCACCACCCATTGCTCTCAGTGTGGTTTTTAAGAGCCCATTGTATCGTTCGATTTTCCCAGAGGCTGGTGCATGGTAGGGGATGTGATACACCCACTCAACCTATACTCTTTGGCCCAAGTGTCTATAAGGTTGTTCCGGAAATGAGTCCCATTGTCTGACTCAATTCTCTCTGGGGTGCTGTGTCACCACAAGACTTGTTTCTCAAGGCCCAGAATAGTGTTCCAGGCAGTGGCGTGGGGCACAGCATATGGTTCCAGCAATCCGGTGGTTGCTTCCACCATGGTAAGTACATAGCGCTTGGCTTGGCGGGTTGGTGGGAGCGTGATATAGTCAATCTGCCAGGCCTCCCCATACTTGTACTTCCTCCATACCAGAGAGGCTTTAACCACTTGGCTTGATTAATTGCAGCATATTTCACATTCATGAATAACCTGGGCAATAGCGTCCATTGTTAAAGTCCACCCCTCGATCACAAGCCCATCTATATGTTGCATCTCTGCCTTGATGGCCTGAGGTGTCATGGGACCACCGGGCTCAAAATAATTCACCCTTATGTTGCCAATCTAAGTCCATCTGAGCCACTTCAATCTTAGCAGCTTGTCCTGGGTTCAGCTATAGCAGTCATTTTTCTCCTGCTTAGTAGCTGGTGCAGTGCTGTGTTTTTTAACTTTCAGCCTGGGAACAACGCTGATAACACCGATGTTTTTAGTTGTTGCTAAGTAATGTTTATTCCAACCAAGGACTTTCTCAGTCTCATGCTTTGCCAGGGAGGAGGGGAAGCCGGGAGGAAGCAGAGACAGGACACCTGACCCAAACTAGCCAAAGGGGTATTCCATACCACAGCACGTCATGCCCAGTATATAAACCGGGGGGAGTTACCCGGAAGGCCCAGATCACTGCTCCGGTCGGGCTGGGTATCGGTCGGCGGGTGGTGAGCAATTGTATCCTCTCCCCTTGTTATTTCACTAATCGTTATTATCATTGGTGGTAGCAGTAGTGGTTTTGTGTTATACCTTAGTTGCGGGACTGCTCTTATCTCAACCCGTGGGAGTTACATTCTTCCCATTCTCCTCCCCATCCCTCCGGGAGCGGGGGGAGGAAGAAGGGGGGGGAGGGGGGGAGTGAGCGAGCGGCTGTGTGGTTCTGAGTTACCGGCTGGGCTCAAACCACGACAGTTCTTTTTGGCGCCCAACGTGGGGCACGAAAGGTTGAGATAACGACAGATCTGACCAGAGTGTGTTTAATCATATTTGTGATAAGCACTCATTGTTACTACTCGTCACAATGGTGATTATTTGGCTCTCAGACGTGTTGCGCTTGATCTCAGAGTTTCAGCATGTTGTACCTTACTTACAGCCACTATTTGCTGTTTTAGCGTTTATCGGCGCAGCTCCTCCTGGCACCCCGGTTGCCTGTGCTGGGCTGGATGTTCAAAGGCAGGGTCTCCTCTACACATCATGCAACTGATGCTACATGGAGTAAGTGGGCCGCACTAATTACACAACGAGCTCGAATAGGAAATCCCAGTCGTCCAGGAATTCTAGAAGTCATCATGGACTGGCCAGAGGGCAAAGATTTTGGGATGTCACCAGAAGAGGAGGTGATGTGTGCTGAAGAGGCCCCACCATATAATGATCTATCAGAGAGTGAAAAGCAATATGCCTTGTTTACTGATGGGTCCTGCTGTATTGTGGGAAAGCATCAGAGATGGAAGGCAGCTGTGTGGAGTCCCCTGAGACAAGTTGCAGAAACTGCTGAGGGAGAGGGTGAATCAAGTCAATTTGCAGAGGTGAAAGCCATCCAGCTGGCCTTGGACATTGCTGAACGAGAAAAATGGCCAGTACTTTATCTCTATACTGACTCATGGATGGTGGCAAATGCCCTGTGGGGGTGGTTGCAGCAATGGAAGCAGAGCAACTGGCAACGCAGAAGTAAACCCATCTGGGCTGCTGCATTGTGGCAAGATATCGCTGCTCGGGTGCAGAACCTGGTGGTGAAGGTACGCCACGTAGATGCTCATGTGCCCAAGAGTCGGGCCACTGAGGAACACCAGAACAACCAGCAAGTGGATAAAGCTGCTAAGATTAAAGTGGCTCAGATGGACTTGGATTGGCAACATAAGGGTGAATTATTTTTAGCCCGGTGGGCCCATGACACCTCAGGCCATCAAGGCAGAGATGCAACATATAGATGGGCTTGTGATCGAGGGGTGGACTTAACGATGGACACTATTGCCCAGGTTATTCATGAATGTGAAACATGTGCTGCAATTAAGCAAGCCAAGCAGTTAAAGCCTCTCTGGTATGGAGGACGATGGCTGAAGTACAAGTATGGGGAGGCCTGGCAGATTGACTATATCACACTCCCACCAACCCGCCAGGGCAAGCGCTATGTGCTTACCATGGTGGAAGCAACCACCGGCTGGCTGGAAACATACGCTGTGTCCCATGCCACTGCCCGGAACACTATCCTGGGCCTTGAGAAACAAGTCTTGTGGCGACACGGCACCCCAGAGAGAATTGAGTCAGACAATGGGACTCATTTCCGGAACAACCTCATAGACACTTGGGCCAAAGAGCATGGCATTGAGTGGGTATACCACATCCCCTACCATGCACCAGCCTCTGGGAAAATCGAACGGTACAATGGGCTGTTAAAAACTACACTGAGAGCAATGGGTGGTGGGACTTTCAAACACTGGGATACACATTTACCAAAAGCCACCTGGTTGGTCAACACGAGGGGATCTGCCAACAGGGCTGGCCCAGCCCAATCAGAACTTTTACGTACTGCAGAGGGGGATAAAGTTCCTGTGGTGCACATAAAGAATTTGTTGGGGAAGACAGTCTGGGTTATTCCTGCTTCAGGTAAAGGCAAACCCACTCGTGGGGTTGCTTTTGCTCAGGGACCTGGATATACTTGGTGGGTAATGCGGGAAGATGGGGAAGTCCGATGTGTACCTCAAGGGGATTTGATTTTGGGGGAAAACAGCCAATGAACTCAATTGTACGCTGTTGCCTGCTCTATAACACTTTTATAGCCCACCAGCTAGATATCTTCAGGTCACCAGCCATTGACCCTGACTTCCCTCCGATCATCACCTCAACAAAGAATGAATTTTGAGGAAACCAGACGAGCTCAGCAGTGACCAGATGAGTTTGGCGGTATCATCAGCAGGCAACAACCCAACACTATGTACCGTCCCTCCTGCCCTGAAAGACTATTACAAGAGATGGAGCCTGACATCATGGACTGGATGAGTTCAGCAATTTTACAGGGATTGGTCCATGGACTAGGGAACGATATCTTTCTCTGTGTGTGGGTGTGGGTGTATATATATGTGTATATATGGGACAGGGGTGATGGTGTGCTGAGAGATGTGGGATCTGAGCATGACGTGAATGGTATGGAATAAGGGGTGGATACTGTCCTGGGTTCAGCTATAGCAGTCATTTTTCTCCTGCTTAGTAGCTGGTGCAGTGCTGTGTTTTTTAACTTTCAGCCTGGGAACAACGCTGATAACACTGATGTTTTTAGTTGTTGCTAAGTAATGTTTATTCCAACCAAGGACTTTCTCAGTCTCATGCTTTGCCAGGGAGGAGGGGAAGCCGGGAGGAAGCAGAGACAGGACACCTGACCCAAACTAGCCAAAGGGGTATTCCATACCACAGCACGTCATGCCCAGTATATAAACCGGGGGGAGTTACCCGGAAGGCCCAGATCACTGCTCGGGTCGGGCTGGGTATCGGTCGGCGGGTGGTGAGCAATTGTATCCTCTCCCCTTGTTATTTCACTAATCGTTATTATCATTGGTGGTAGCAGTAGTGGTTTTGTATGATACCTTAGTTGCGGGACTGCTCTTATCTCAACCCGTGGGAGTTACATTCTTCCCATTCTCCTCCCCATCCCTCCGGGAGCGGGGGGAGGAAGAAGTTGGGGGGGGGGGGGGAGTGAGCGAGTGGCTGTGTGGTTCTGAGTTACCGGCTGGTCTCAAACCACGACACAGCTTTATCCATTTGTTGGTTGTTCTGGTGTTCCTCAGTGGCCCGACTCTTGGGCACATGAGCATCTACGTGGCGTACCTTCACCACCAGTTTCTGTACCCGGGCAGCAATATCTTGCCACAATGCAGCAGCCCAGATGGGTTTACCTCTGCGTTGCCAGTTGCTCTGCTTCCATTGCTGCAACCACCCCCACAGGGCATTTGACACCATCCATGAGTCAGTATAAAGTACTGGCCATTTTTCTCGTTCAGCAATGTCCAAGGCCAGCTGGACGGCTTTCACCTCTGCAAACTGACTCGATTCACCCTCTCCTTCAGCACTTTCTTCCACTTGTCGTAGGGGACTCCATACAGCTGCCTTCCATCTCTGAACACTTTCCTACAATATGGCAGGACCCATCAGTAAACAAGACATATTGCTTCTCACTTTCTGACAGTTCATTATATGGTGGACCCACATGAACATGCATCACCTCCTCCTCTGGTGACATTCCAAAATCTTTGCCCTCTGGCCAGTCCATGATGACTTCTAGAATTATTGGACTCTGCGCTTGAACATCCAGCCCAGCACAGGCAACCAGGATGCCAGGAGGAGCTGTGCTTCAGTGCCAATCACTTCTGAAGCAGCTCAAACCCCTTCATAGGCTGCCAGTATCTCTTTCTCAGTGGAAGTGTAGCTGGCCTTGGATCCTCTGTATCTCTGACTCCAAAAGCCGAGGGGTTGACCTCAAGTCTCCCCTGGAGCTTTCTGCCAGAGGCTCCAGGTAGGACCATTCTCCCCGGCTGCAGTGTAGAGCACATTTTTCACATCTGGCCCGGCCCGGACTGGTCCAAGGGCTACTGCATGAACTCTCTCTTGTTTAATTTGTTCAAAGGCTTGTTGTTGCTCAGGGCCCCATTTGAAATCATTCTTCTTCCACATCATGTGATAGAGAGGGCTTACAATCAGACTGTAAATTGGGATGTGCATTCTCCAGAACCCCACAACACCTAAGAAAGCTTGTGTTTCTTTCTTCTTAGTTGGTGGAGACATTGCTGTTATCTTGTTGATCACATCTGTGGGGATCTGGCGACATCCATCTTGCCATTTTATTCCCAAAAATTGAATCTCCTGTGCAGGTCCCTTGACCTTACTCTGTTTTATGGCAAAACCAGCCTTCAGCAGGATTTGGATTATCTTCCTCCCTTTCTCAAAAACTTCTTCCGCTGTATCACCCCACACGATGATGTCATCAATGTATTGCAGGTGTTCTGGAGCTTGCCCCTGTTCCAGTGCAGTCTGGATCAATCCATGGCAGATGGTAGGGCTGTGTTTCCACCCCTGGGGCAGTCAGTTCCAAGTGTACTGGACGCCCCTCCAAGTCAAAGAGAACTGTGGCCTGCACTCTGCTGCCAAAGGGATTGAGAAAAATGCATTGGCAATATCAGTTGTGGCATCCCCCTTGTCTGCCTTTGACTCCAGTTCATATTGAAGTTCTAGGATGTCCTGTACGGCAGCACTCAACGGTGGTGTGACTTCATTCAGGCCACGATAGTCTACTGTTAGTCTCCACTCTCCATCAGACTTTTGCACTGGCCATATGGGGCTATTAAAGGGTGAGCGGGTCCTGCTGATCACTCCTTGGCTACGGGTCAGCTTATGGATGGGAATCAGGGAGTCTCGGTTGGTACAATATTGCCACCGGTGCACTGTTGTGGTCGCAATTGGCACTTGTTGTTCTTCGACCTTCAGCAACCCCACAACAGAAGGATCCTCTGAGAGACCGGGTAAGGTGGACAGCTGCTTAATTTCCTCTGTCTCCAAGGCAGTGACACCAAAAGCCCATCATTACCCTTTTGGGTCTTTGAAGTCCCCTCTCCTGAGATAGTCTATGCCAAGGATGCATGGAGCCCCTGGACCAGTCACAATGGGGTGCTTTTGCCACTTCCTCCCAGTCAGGCTGATTTCAGCCTCCAGTACAGTCAACTCTTGGGATCCTCCTGTCACTCCAGAAATATAAATGGGTTTCACCCCTTGATACCTTGATGGCATCAGAGTACACTGTGCACCGGTATCTACTAGAGCCTTATACTTCTGTGGGACTGATGTGCCAGGCCATCTGATCCACACAGTCCAGTAAACCCGATTGTCCCTCTTCTCCACCTGGCTGGAGGCAGGGCCCCTCCAATAGTAATTATAAGATGGTTCACTTATGTCTTGTAGAAAGGCATTAGTATCCCTTATCACAGGAGCTGGAGTAAAATCAGCTCTTCCACTCCATCTGGGAAACTGCTCACCAGAGACTGGAGCAGCAACTTCCATGGGAGGATCATCCTTGACCGTTTTTCTCTTCAGTTCATGCACCCGTTCCTCCAGAACCGAGGTAGGTTTTCCATCCCACTTTCTCATGTCTTCCCCGTGATCCCACAGGTAAAATCATAGGGTGGCCTGTGGCATGTACCTCATATATTTTCTCTCTCGGGCAGTAGGGCGCATTCCTTTAATAGTTCAGACATGGGTTGGTACATGTGGGGAGCTGGATAGCTTGTATAAATTGTCTCTCAATTGTTTGAACTCCTGGGACAGTTTTTTCACAGCTGAAATGATGGAAGGGGTGAGACTGACTTCGAACTCTTGGAGTTGACGAGTCACTTCATCCACTGTTGGTGGTGCTAGGTCATTCCAGGTCATTGATGCCAATGAGTGGGCATTTCATGATGGTGCACTCTGTGTAAGTTTCCACCACATGGGTCGTGTACATTCGACTTCATCTGAATCTATGGATGCTTTCCTGGCATCCGGCCTATGATAGATCATCTCTAGAATGGCTGATTCCCTCAGGGACTGGATGCCTTTCTCTATCGTGGTCCACTTTGCTGAGCAAGTCCTAACATCGTCCTTGTAGGGAAACCTTTCCTTCACAGCTGCCAGGAGCCGCCTCCAAAGACTGAGGGCTCGCTTCTCTCTTGCAATCTGTTTGTCAATTCCTCCTTCCCTAGCAAGTGATCCCAGCTGCTTGGCTTCCCTACCTTCTAGTTCGTGACCATCGGCCCCATTGTCCCAGCATTGGAGCAACCAGGTGACGATGTGCTCCCCTGGAAGATGGGTGAAATCTTTTTGCATATTCCACAGGTCAGTCGAGTTCCGGGGTTGAGAAGTCACCCACGTAGTAAGTGCATTGGTCTTTACCTTTCTTCACTGCACGGGTTGCTCTTTGTTCCTCTCATTCGCTTTTCCCCTTGCTTACAGGGGCAACAGATATTGTCACAAATTGGCCATTTGGTTTAGCTGCAGTGTTTGTCACTGTGGTTGGAGTGGCTGCAGTGTCTGCTGTCAGGGTTGGTGAAGCTGTTGCGCTTGGGGGTTGAGTAACACTAACAGCTGTGTTGTCTGTTGCTGTCAGGGTTTGAGTAGCTGCTGTACTTGTTACTGGGGTTGGTATAGCTGTGGTGCTTGGAGAAGCTGCGTTGTCTGTTTCTGTTGGAGTTTGAGTAGCTGCTGTACTTGTCACTGGGGTTGGTGCAGCTGCTGTGCTTGGAGTTGGAGTAGCTGCGTTGTCTGTTGCTTTGCCATCAGATCCAGAGACATCTTTTTTCTTTTGAAGGTGCTGGATAGTGTTGAGCAGGGCTCTGTAGGCGTAGGCCAAGCCCCAGCACGTTGCTATGATTTGTCCCTCTCTGGTATAACCAGGTTGACAGCACACCTCGTTTAGGTGTTTTACTAGTTTTTCCGGATGTTGCACTTGTTCAGGGGTGAAGTTCCAAAGCATTAGAGGGGCCCACTGGCTTAGATACTTGCCCATACTATCCCACACACCCTGCCACTCATGACTGTCCAGCCTCAGGGAAAATCTCTTGGTGGTCCTCCTATATCGTCGTCTAACCCTAGACCAGATTTGAACCTGATATTGCTTAACTTTCGAGATCAGACGAAATAGGGTGTTCCCAGGGCGGGATGGCCATGGGTAAAACACACTCCGTATGTTTGCCAACATGCTGATCCCCAGCACAATCAGCAGGCAGGTTTCAAGGGTATTCAAAGGCCATCCAAAACCTTTAGAACTCTCAAATGCTGCTGCAAATAGCCTGGTGGGGGAGCAGGGGGTGTAAGGGAATGCCTCCTTTGTAGGTTGACCCCCCTGAGGAGAAAAATAAAAGATATGTAATTGCTAAAAAATTCCATTATATACCTCCCAAAATATAGAGGTGATTACCACGTGGGGAACACAAGCCAGACCAGTTTCATGATCAATGAGTGTATTTTATTACAAGTCATTAACATGAAGTACAGTGAAACAAGAACTTTAGCCCAGGCCCCCCAGCCGATAAACACTAAAACAGCAAATACTGCCTCTAAGTAAGGTATGACATGCTTAAACTCTGAGATCAAGCGCAAAAATTCTGATAGCCAATAAATCAACATTGTGAGGAGTGACTATTAATCCAAAACAATGAATGCTTACCACAAATACGATTAGACACACTCTGGTCAGATCTGTCGTTATCTCAACCCTACGAGCCGCATGTTGGGCGCCACACAGAACTGTCATGGTTTAAGCCCAGCCGGTAACTCGGAACCACACAGTCGCTCGCTCACTCCCCCCCTTCTTCCTCCCCCCGCTCCCGGAGGGATGGGGAGGAGAATTACAACAATGTAACTCCCATGGATTGAGATAAGAGCAGTCCAGTAACTAAGGTATAATACAAAACCACTACTACCACCACTAATAATAATAATGATAAGGGAAATAACAAGAGGAGAGGATACAATTGCTCACCACCTGCTGACCGATACCCAGCCAGACCCGAGCAGCTATCTCGGCCTTCCGGGTAACTCCCCCTGGTTTATGTACTGGGCATGACTTGCTGTGGTATGGAATACCCCTTTGGCCTGTTTGGGTCAGGTGTCCTGTCTCTGCTTCCTCCTGGCTTCCCCTCCTCCCTGGCAAAGCATGAGACTGAGAAAGTCCTTGGTCGGAGTAAACATTACTTAGCAACAACTAAAAACATCGGTGTTATCAGCATGGTTCCCAGTCTCAAAGTCAAAAACACAGCACTGCGCCAGCTACTAAGAAGGAGAAAAAATGACTGCTACAGGTGAACCCAGTACAACACTAATAAAAATACCTCTTAAAAAACCTCATTTAATACAATTTTCAGACACATAACTGCAAGTCAGTCAGTGGCAGTGCAAGCTGCACAAACGTGAAGGTCAAATGAAGAGCAGGTTAACAGACTCCTGTCTGACTGCCAACAGGCTGCTTCTCTTCCTCCAAAATCCCCCTAGTCCTGCATTTGGAAGTGTTATTTTTTAAGTACCAAAATAAGGGCCACCTGAGATGGGACTCATACATATTAAATAATAAAGCATTTCTTACAGCTTTCCCTTTTTAGAAGCACTCCCTGAGGTCCGTAAGGCATCCCTCTGTCTACAGACAATGCTTCCTGCGAGACACAGGTGTCCTGGGTTCAGCTGTAGCAGTCATTTTTCTCCTCCTTAGTAGCTGGTGCAGTGCTGTGTTTTCGACTTTAGTCTGAGAACAACACTGATAACACACCGATGTTTTTACTTGTTGCCAAGTAATGCTTACCCCTATCAAGGACTTTTTCAGTCTCATGCTCTGCCAGGGAGGAGGGGCACAAGAAGCCAGGAGGAAGCAGAGACAGGACACCTGACCCAAACTAGCCAAAGGGGTATTCCATACCACAGCATGTCATGCCCAGTATAGAAACTGGGGGAGTTACCCGGAAGGCCCAGATCGCTGCTTGGGTCAGGCTCGGTATTGGTCAGCAGGTGGTGAGCAATTGTATTGTGCATCACTTCTGTTTATTGGTTTCTTTTCCCCTTTTAGTTTTATATTCTCTCCCCTTCTTATTTCCTTTATCATTACTATTATTGGTGGTAGTAGTAGTGGTTTTGTATTATACCTTAGTTACTTGACTGTTCTTATCTCAACCCATGGGATTTACATTCTTTCGATTCTCCTCCCCATCCCTCTGGGAGCAGGGGGGGAAGAAGTGAGGGAGTGAATGAGCGAGCGGCTGCGTGTTTCTGAGTTACCGGCTGGGCTTAAACCACAACAGGGTATGGGATCAGGCTGGCACTGCCCACCGGGAGAGACAGAGAAGGGAGGGACCAATCCCAGTGTCACATCCTGGTTTTCCATCATCTTACAGCAGAGGAAAAGCACTTACCTCTGCACCAGCACCAAGCATGTTGCAGAACCATACCAGCAAGAAAAGGGGCAAAGTGCTGTCACTAAGGAGACAGGAAACTAACAGCAGCCACGCAGTCAGATTGTGCTAATACGCTGGTGTAGGGCACATGAGGAGGTGCAAGCAAATGCTTCCTCTGCTGTAGAGCAGATACAGCAACTTACCATGAAGATCATCTGTGACACAAGACAACAATAACCCTCGTGTGTTTAGTGTTTCTGCATTGGATTTGCAATGCAAACCAGGTGCTCCTATGCTTGAGCTCTCAGCAGCAGCATCAGGACTGCCCTGACCAAGACAGACTCTGTGTCCATGGGATAGTTTTTGAAGTCTGGCCATTTAAAAACTACACACCTACATTAGATGTCTTTGCTCAGCATTAGAAACAAAATAGTTTTCACAAAACATTAGTCTGCAAATCCAGACTGTGAGCCAGCAAAATAGCTTCATTGCACCTATCTTTTTAAATTCAAAGTTTAATTTACTAAGCAGGAAAAAAGAAAAAAAAAATAAAATATCCTAGCCTAACCTCTCTGCTACAATTGCTTCCAATCCAACTTGTTAAAAATCAGCTCAGATATCTGTCTGATGTTGCAGCTGGGAGCATCAAAATGAACTCTCATAACAGGCAAGAAATTATCTGCAGTGTTAGGAGACACTCACTTTACAAGAGCAAAGTGAAAAGCAGAAGCACAGAGAATCAGTGGCATAAATATTATGCACAACAGAGGAAAAGATTCCCAGGCAAAGGATTTCTCCATAGAGATTCAGCACTGAACAAGGAACACAAGTCTAGCAAACAGTGACTGCACAAAGCTATAATCACAAAAACACTTGAATGTCAACATTCTTTGTAAGACAGCATGACAGATCTGTTAAAAATTGACAAATTAAAAACATTTAGAGTTTAAAAGAGCCACAGTTATATGCAGAAAAAGTCAATTGACTCGAAATAATTTTTGTCCCTCTTAATTTAAAGTTTAACTTTTACCTCAGGCTCTACTCCAGAACAGATACAATAGACAGAGGGCAAGCACTTTCCATGCTTACCAGCACTCCATGCCTTATATTCAAATGGAAAACAAAAAAAAAGCAATCAAGGTGAAACCGAGGAAGCTTTAAAAGCCCTTCATGTGCTACCTTGAAGAAATTCTCTGTTCTGGTTTCACCATTTCCTGCTCACCCACCCCAGCACCTGGACCGCCGCCCTCTCTTTGTTGCTCTATGCTCTGTTTTCTTTATACTCAGCAAGGCACAGAGGTGTATAATGGAACTACTTTTTAAACAAATGTTTGTAAATATGTTCATTTTGTCCTTACATGGGGGACCTTCTTGAATTCCAAATTCATTCCCAGCTCCAAATTTTGCTGAAAGCCATTCTGAAGAAACATGATCACAAAGTCTACAAATCAAGAACAAATTAGTGTTTCAGCATCCCCCTTTCAATAAAGATCTTTGGCCTCCCCATCCCGCTCTCCCAATAGGGCTAGTGTCTGAAAAGCCTCATTCGCTACACAGCAGTTGGCAGGAATCATGTATTTTCTTGAAGTAAAATTACTCCCAGGCAAAAGGACCTAGAACAATGGATGGCAAGAAGCACAGAAACTTAAAAAGAATTATAAAGACTAAAGAATTTACAGGTCTTACGCTCTATTACCGCTGCAGAACTCTCATGGGTTGTACCTGACCACCTGCACCAGGTCAAAGATCTGACTACAGCTCTTCAGTCAAATTGTGTAGTGATTTTTTGTTTTCTAAACAAAATCACAAGATAAATAATAGAAAATGACAGGGGGTAAAATGGAACTATTAAATATTTCTTGTCCAAAATATCACTTTGCAGGAGTGTCACATTCTCAATGCATCATCCCTACTCCATACACCCTGCAACTACGCTTTCTTGTGATACTATAACTCAAAGGTATATAGAAATTCAAACCAATTATCTTTTAAGGGAAAAAAATTGCTAAATTCACACCAAATATAAAAATATATTCCCCTCACTGAAACTGAGTCCGATAACACAAAGTGAGGCTTTGGTTCTTACACCTCCAAGCCTTTGACTCACACAGCCCTTGCCACAGGCTGTGCAGACCAGTGCCCAGTTGAGCGTCTTGCCTGAGAGAATATACCCAGCGAGCTTTAGGTCCCCAGAGGACTCCACTGCCTGCTTACAGAGGCCACAGAGGCTGCTGCACAGCCACTCCACTGCAGCAGGGGTGGCTGGGTTGCTGAGAACAAACAAAAGCACATTCAGTTCAATCCCTCCTGCTTTTTGTGAAGCTTGGGGTTTTTTCCACCACTATCCTCTTGGACTCTGGAAAGAGTCATCTGTGCAGGACTCTGCCCTATATGTGGCATTTCTTTTATTTAATTTGGACCAGCAAGAGCTTTATTTGCTTTACAAAAAGATTCCACAACAAACACATCCAAAGGAAAACATACATGTGAAATTGTGTGTTCAAGTCTTTCCTTGTCTCTGACATTAAAGTATTTCCATTTAGAAAGTTCTGCTAGACAAAAGACTTCAGTTCCAATTCAGAATCATAGAATGGTTTGGGTTGGAAAGGACCTTGAAATCATCCAGTTCCAACCCCCCTGCCATGGGCAGGGACACCTCCCACTAGACCAGGTTGCTCTAAGCCCTGTCCAACCTGGCCTTGAACACTGCTAGGGATGGAACATTCACAGCTTCTTTGTGCAACCTGTTCCAGTGTCTCACCGCCCTCACAGTAAAGAATTTCTTCCTTATATCAAACCTAAATCTCCCCTGTTTAAGTTTGACACCATTACCCTAATTTCTAAGATACTTAGATAAAAATGCTTTTAAAAAAAATAAGCCCTTAACCTATCCCTTTGGTTTACTTAAATGTGAAGTACAGTGGGCACCAAAGGCTTTTTTCCAATCCCATTAACAGACAAGTAAACCAATATCAAAACCCCAAAAGATTACTGTAACATTCATTTAACACCATAAGAAAGCAACCTGAACTTCACAAAGGATAACTGGGTTTAGTTGTTAGCTCTGTGTTGGGGGGGGGGGGGAATAGTAAAACCAAATCAATTCTTAGAATTCTCTGGAGATTAGCTCTGCCAAACCTTACTGAAGTGTCAGGTTTTGTGAAGATGGAGGCGCACAGCTTCTGCAAAGCTTCTCCTCAAGAGCAGCACTAATTTTTACAGGCTAAATGTTTCCAAAGCTGACCCAGAGGCACAGGCAGGTGAACTGAAGGAGATGAGTTACTGAGTCCTCTCCCACACAGCATAGTAACCACCCACCTGCAGAGCCAGTGAAACAAAGCACTAGGTAAAACATCACCCAGGACTCTCACTGAGCCATTTCACTTCACCTCACAGCTGATTCAGCAGCCAGACAACCACCACACCTTAAACTGCACTAATTAATCCAGAGTAACCTCAAACTCAGGGTAACTTCTTAAATCCTGCTAATCTGATCACTCACCAGCATCCGACTATATTCTTAGTCCAGAATACTCATGACTAATCCCTGATTATATTTCAATAGGCTTTAAGAGATTAAATACATCTGCAAACCTATAAACCTCTGCTCACCTGTCCAGCAGCTCTCCCAGGCCAACAATGTCGCCTCTGTGCATGTGCCACACAGCTTCCAGCACTGGAGGGTCCTAACAGGATGCCACAATTAGGTCATAGTCTGCATTTTGCAGTTAACATTTGGCTAACAGAAAACATACATATAAAAATATGTACTATCCAGAACTTATTGAAAATTTAAAATGACAACATAGGAAATACCAGATGAGGAAAGATTATGTTTTATTTTTCCTTCTTAGAAATTTTGAATGGTTTAGGGTTGAAGATGCATCACCACTTTAAATTTTCATGGTTAAGTAATAAATAGAGCCATCTTTGTCCCCCAGAATAATGCTGATTCTACATATTCAGAAGAGCA